>NC_022010.1:75900749-75909748 GCF_000317375.1 Microtus ochrogaster
ATCCTGTTCTGTTTTCTCCGCCTACCTAAGGGCTGGCCTATGAAATGGGCCTAGGCAGTTTCTTTATTAATAAGAAATCATTCCCACATCAGTATCACCATGAGGGTGTGGCCTACTGGTGAGTTTCCAAAGTTTCCAGCATTTCCTTTCTCTCTATCTCTTCCAGTCTGGCTTTACTCTGCTAAGCCAGTGACCAAAACAACTTTATTCATTAACCAATAAAAGTGTCATATATACAGATCATCCCACATCAGTATGGAAAAAGAGAAATGCTATTCACATGCCTATATAATATACACAATGAAAATATCCAATTGTTTATCTCCACATCGAAGTTAATGAAACATACATATAGGCACCCACAGTATTTTCTTAGTAAATATTTTTAATTCTTAAAGAACTGCATACAATATGTTTGGTAGTGTTCACCCAAACTCCTTTAACTCCTCCAAGATTTACCCCTATTTTCTTATTCCCAACATTACATTCCCTCTTAAAAATGTCAATAACCTTTGTTTTGTGCTGTCCACTTACTGCTAGGTATGGGGCCTTCCACTGGAGAGTGGTTGATCTACCGGGATGGCACCTTATAAAAACTGGTTTTCTCCCTCCATAAGAAGCTAGAAACTCTACCCAGTTCCTGAAATAGGTGTGAGGGCCCATAAGCCTCTTTCTACTCAATAGTAAAAAAGTTGACTGGTTTAGTTTTGTAAGAGTTTTGTGCAGGCAACCATAGCTACTTGTGCTTCTGAATGTTATGCTCATAAGATTTTTTCTTTAATTTTTTTAAAGGAATTGGATCACAGAATATAGGCAATAGGGGCTCATGAATCATGTGTAGAGTAGGCCTCCGAAGTGAAAATCTTAAATAACACACAATATATTTTTGGGTTGAATTTCTTGAACAAAACACTAGATTTTGTTTGTTTGTTTGTTATTTTTTTGTTTTAAGGCTATCATTGAAAGAGATTCATGGTAATATGAAAGTCAATTGACTATAGACTAATGACCATATCTACAAGATGCCTTGAGAGTAAAATAGACATTATAGTTTAGCTAAATAGTCTGGAAGAACCTAGACTAGCATATGAGATTAAACTGTAGACTGCATTAAAGACATCAAGATTGCTTTAAATAAATAAAATAGAATAAAATGAAAAATCAAATTCTTTGTTCTACTCTCATCTTTATTTGAATAATGTATTTTTTTTTTTTTTTGGTTTTTTGAGACAGGGTTTCTCTGTGGCTTTGGAGCTTATCCTGGAACTAGCTCTGTAGACCAGGCTGGTCTCGAACTCACAGAGATCCACCTGCCTCTGCCTCCCGAGTGCTGGGATTAAAGGCGTGCGCCACCACTGCCCAGCTTGAATAATGTATTTTATTATATATGAGGTGTAGTAAATATAATATGAAAAAAACCATCTAAGATAATGTCTAGTTACCATAATTTTCCTCCAGTGAAAGTCATGTTCTTAGCATAATACAAAAAATAAAAAAAATAAACACGAGAGAATCAAAGAAGTTTTTTGATGATCATCTTATGGAAGTAGGTCAGTATGAGCATAATATTATATTGTATCTATTCTAATTTATGCATAGTGAGATGTATGTGAGGTAACATATGCATTCCAATAATTTGCAAATCCATCACAGTGTCATGTCTACCAATTCTCTTTTGTGGTGGAAGTGATTTAGATGGATTTGTAGTAAAATATATACATAACTATCAGAGGAATACTCATCCTAAGAAAAGAAAAATGAGGAGTCAACAGATTTCTAGGAGCAATTGAAAACTAACAGAATTTTCTCAAATATAATGTGATGGTCTATGACAGTCAATGTACAAATTCCTACTAACAATCTGGTGCTGCCTATAAAATAAATAGGTAATTATAATGGAAATTTAGAGATTTGTAATTAGAATGAGCAGTCTTCACAGAATTTCATTTTATTAGATTATTTTATTAGATTATTTTTTCTGAATTGAAAACAAAGGCTGTATTATACAAATGTGAGAAGCAAGAACTGGCAATCATTTTGGTTTATTATCTCTAAAATAATCACGCATGCATATGATATATTTGAGCTAAACCACTAAGACCATTACTAATGACATAGTTAAGACCACGAATTATCATCTAATGGTATCTGATCATAAAAGATCAGATAGTAATGTTTATTTCTTGTCTATATGGCATATCATTTATCTTTGTGTTCTCACTGTTAATTGGGTAATGCATAAAATTTTTCTATGAATGAATTCAGAGCGAGTCAAAAGCTGATTACTGTGTTTATTTGGTACTTGCCTACAGACGTTACATAATCATATTGCACTTCTTGGATCTATTGTAAAAGATGGATTGGGGAATAGAATTTGAGAAGCATAGATGCCTGCTGGGAATTATTTTAACAGAAGAGGTGAAGATTCTGATACACTCAAGATAATATTCTTGTGGTGAGAAACTACTTGATATTTTAGCTGTAGTAATCCATATTAAACACATGTTACATTGAACATATCTAAATACATACAGATATACATGAATAAAATGCATATACATACACAGGAACAGAGAAAATAGAGGTAATAATACCCACATGTTTTATTAAGGTCAATCATCAGCTTTGTTGTGATGCCAGACGTAATTCTACAAATTGTTACCATTAGGAATAAATACTTAGACACTGAACGACTTCATAAAATGCTCAAGAATCTGAAAATACCTTAGAATATTTATAGTAACCAACAAGACAAATTTTAATCACCAGTTGTAGTTGAAACATTTGTGTCAACCCTGCTCTTCCTCCCCTCTGAGGCTCAGGAAAGGTCACAGAAGAGGAAGTGAAAACCTGAAGGAGCCAGAGGATGAGGTGACGTGCCATGAAATGTGCATGGCTGTCCTTTTGTCATGACATAGCTTTGACAAACAGGAATTGATAGTTATTTGCAGAAGAACAAGCAAATTATTAATTCCAGCAAGGATGAGGGAGTCTCCTTGGGCAGAGGAACTATCTGAAGTTGATATTTGCTAGGGTAGAGAGAATCACGTGTTTTGGATGTTAAATTGGTAGGCTGCACATGTCAGTGGATGGCCACACAACAACGAGCATAGGGATAGCCTGAATTGGGCTCAGTGTTCTTTAAAATAAAGAAAATATAGGACATGAAGTTGGGAGGAAATATATTACAGGAGGTCTGGTGAAAGTTGGAGAGAGAAGTGGGGTACACGTTTTTAAGATATATGATAATGGGGCGTAAATGACCGGCAAATCGAGTTAATCAGACTAGCTTTAATATAAAATATTCAACTTTAATAGGGGGAAGCTTACAAAGCCAGGGTTCCAGCGAAGAGCAGCAAAACTAAGAGGAGGCAGGGAGCACACACTCCAGATTTATAGGTAAATATTGGCCTAAGGGGTACCCGCCCTACAAACAAGGTGATTGGCTGGGGCTTCCCCTTCAGATATATTGTAAATGGGTTTTAAATTTTCAAGGATTATAAAAAGGAATATTGAGGCTTAATTCATATGTATTCAGATGTTGGACAAATTATTATGCTATCTAATAGAATAAAATATAAGTGGAGTAACATATTTGAGAAATATTCTTGGATCTGCGGGGGCTATTTGTTGCTCGGTAAAATTTATATATTGGCTTATTGCTAAACATAAAGTCAATTTTTGATATTGAATTTACTGTCATCAGAAAAATATTTGCAGCCCAGAGCATTAATATGTACTTATATAATATTTTCTGCTTTTAGAATGAAATATATAGCCAGGAAGAGCAACAAAGGTCATAAAAATGACATCATATATCCCTTAGTGTTCCCACTGAATTGCTCATTGTATAATAATATTGCCAGCGATATAGCACCACATCACTTCTTCTTTGTTGAAGAGTCTCTCTGAATTAGTTCTTCCCACAAAAGCCAATTCTCAAAACCCAGGCTCCAAATTCAAAGAAACTGTATAATAAAAATTTTAATATCAGTGATTCCAAGTTTGTAGTTTTAAACTATTACATCTAAACTGTTACATTAAAATAAGATATACTTGAATTTCTAAAGTCTAAAAATACATATTGGCTTAAAATTTAATCACAATGGTGGAAAGGGATCACAGGTTTGTTACTTTTCAATTAGATATTGTAGAGAATGATTTTAACTCTTTCTCTCTAGTTGATAAGGTAGCTAAAGCTGTCTCTTGCATAGTAAATCTTCAAACAACTAAAAGAAACTTCTGAAAATAATTCTATCAATCACTGTCCCCTATTAAGCAATTTAGGGTGAGAACAGCAGTGAAATAAGTCAACTGTACAACTCCTTAAAGGTACAGAGAAACTCACTGCACTTCACAATACATGCATTATAGGCAGGAAATGGTGGAGATGGCTGCAGCATATCATGTTAGCTTACATTCAGAATGTTTACCTAAAGGGAAAATTGGATAAATTCTTGAGGATTAACTTGTATTTATTTATCAATATAAGCTTTTATTTTATTTATTAATCAAATGTGTGATTTATTAGTGTACCCCATACCTTCTTAGATGTGTTTATGTTCATAGGCATTGATGTAATATTTAGAAAGACTTTATATAGAATCTTTGATTGTAGAAAAAATAATAAAAACCCAGAGACAGGTATTGGGGTTCAAGCCGAAGAACAGAAAAGCAAAGAAGCAAGTCACTGGCCTTACCTCTACCTCAGACCAAAATGGGCAATCCTGCCTCCACAAATCCTCAGACTGAGACTGTCTCCTCCCTTTTTATAGTCCTCTCTAGTGCTGAGATTGAAGGTATGCATCATCACCGCCCAGCTTCTGTGGCTAACTAGTATGGCTATCCGGGATTAAAGGTGTGTGCCACCAGTGCCTGGCCTGTATGGCAGACTCCTGTGGCTGCTTTGCATTCTGATCTTCAGGCAAGCTTTATTTATTAAAACACAAATAATATACCATTGTATTTAATTATTGTTTTGGTGCTGGACATTGAATGTAGGTTCATGCACATGCTACATAATTCTTCAACAACTGAGTTACATGCAGAGTCCACATGCATGGTATATGTTCATATATGCACACAAACATATATACACATATATTTATATATAAACTCTATTTTCATTTCTTAGCTTTTATTATTGTCTACTTAGGTTTATACTTACTGGTAGAGAGGGTAGTTATGAAGGAAGGTTGAGAGGAATGAGAGCTCAGGCCATGGAATATGTATGTAGGGATGGAGCGTCTAATCTAATCAATGATCTCAAGCTTTAAATCTGCAAAAAAAAATGACCCATGAATGTGGGCTATTATTTTTTACTTACAGTATTACATGTTGTAATTGTCACAATTCAGTGTGACTAAGATGTGTACCAGTCTCACTGACTTGTAACACCTAAGGTGAAGAGGATGAATGATGTGTTTCAAAGGATTTTTTTTAATTTTGAATTGATGGATGTGACAAAAAACAGCAGACTACAGCATTTCTTATATCTTGGGCTCAAGTTTATATTATTGAACCTTGTGGAGATTTTCTGGGCACTCTTTCTTCTATTTTACTCATTTATTGAGCCAGTAGAGCAGAAAACATCAACATCATCCTTTCAGTATTATCAGACTACAAAACAAGTTTTCCCTCCTTTGTAGTAAGCTTCTTACAAAGGTGAGCACCGCTGCCTTCAATGTCAACATATTGGCATTTGTGAGATATTTGCATTATTTGAATTTACCTCAATTTTAATATTCTTTAAGCGGTATTTTTGTTATTTTATGTTTATGCTTATTCTTATCTAGATTCTTTGTTTTTTATCGCTAATCCTCAAGAAGCAATAAATTCTTATCTTACTTATATTAAAAGACTTCAGTTTTAAAAGGCAAAATGAATAGTATTAAATTCTTACTGTTTTAGAAATATTTCAATGTGAAATTTACTTTGTGAATTACTACGGAAAATAATTTATACTTTGAATTAACTTGATATACTCTACAAAGCTTTGCTCACCTAAAGATAGTTTTCTCCTAAAGATTACACATACAAACTCCAGTGATCTATGGTCATTCGTGTTATATTCTATGTTTTATTTCATAGGTCTAGTGTTCTATTCATTTTTCTTGATCAATGACCATGCATTTCCATTCTTCCCATTTCACTCTCCCAATATAGATATATAGATGATACAGATATAGATACACTAACATGTCTTGTTTTCTTTCTAAGACCCATCATTTACTTGTTGCTCTGCTCTTAAAGGCTTATTTTTGACTAGACTGAGACATTGAAGTAGCAGTTGTCAGAGAGAATAGCCTATGTATCTTGGTTATCTCTTCCTGATGTTTTTCTTGCATTCCTTAATTCCTTAATTGGTCAAATCTTTAGAGTTTAACATATCCTGTGGCCTTCTCCTAATTTTTCTTAGTATGTCATTTCTTCAGAGCAAAACATTTGCTATATGTATGTATATGTGTATATATATATATATGTGTGTGTGTGTGTGTGTGTGTGTGTGTGTGTGTGTGTGTGTAAAGAAAATTAATCTCAAAATAGGAACACAAACTTTAATTCCTAAAATTTACAGTTAGAGGTGCCTTTATGAATAAGAGGTGGTAGCAATGGATATAGAAAACAAAACAATGAAGACCATATTTTAGAAGTTATGCAAAGAAAATGGTCTGTTACGGAACCAACACCCAGAGATGTCAATTTGGAGAAACAGTGAAAATGCTTTTTTTTTACTAGACTTAGAGGAGTATACTGTGGTAAAAAGAGGAATATCAGCTCCTCTGGCTCTCTGAAGTGTCACTATATGGAAATAAATTTAATAGATAAATAGCATGGAAGGGATAAAATATAATTATCATAGTTTATGTGACATGGGAAAATAAAGATTAAATAATGAAAAACCTAGAATGAGCTATTCATTTCATGCTTAGTTCCAATGAAAACTGCATTTGTATGACAATGGAACTTGGAACATGGGTGTTTTGTAGTGGGAACAACTGAGGAAACCAGCTCTCTTGCACACTTTTGTCATCACTACACTGCATTCCTTCACACTGGCTTTGTGATAGGATCCTCTTTGAACTATGAGGTTTTCTTCACCTACAATTAGACAAAATATGCCAAAGACATTTAATATTCAACTTTTGTGCAGAAAGGCAGATAGTATTATAATTTATTGTCAGTGCTTTTTAGTAGGGTTGTGAAAATCAACTCCTGTTGTTATAGCTTGCCTCGAGAAAAATCAATTTGTATACCTTGGGCATGGATGATGGATAAAAGAAACAAAAGCAAATGAAGATTATAAACAAATTTCTCTTCTTTCTTTTAAATTATGTTTTAAAATTTTAATTAAAATATAATTGTATCATCCCCTCCTTTGCTGTCCTCCCTTCAACCTTTCCCACATTCTACCATAATCCCTCTGAAACCAATGGTGGTTTTTCTGTGATTATTAATATTACACACACACACACACATATATACATATATATATATTCATAAATATATAAATACACACAGTGTGAATTTGTATATATGGTTTCAGGGCTGACAACTTTATATGGAATGTCAAATAAAGGGATCTTCTCTGAGAAAGACTAATTATCCGCTTTTTATGGGTCATTAGTTGCCTACAGTTTTTTTTTTTCCAGAGTGAGAGCCTGTGTGAATCATCCCTTCTTTGTTAACGTGTTTATTGTCATTGTTCAGGTTTTATGGGCTGCCATATCATTGAGGTATCATGAGTATAGCTTCCTTTATATGTTTTGAAGATACAAACTCCTACATCCATCTTTCTGCCCTGTTTTCGGGGTTGCTATCCAAGTCTTTGGCACAAGAGTATTACTAGAGACATCCCTATGGGATGGACACCACAAGATAAGTTGATCTCTTCTCTATCACCAGTTGTGGTTTTCTGTAATAGTCTCCATCTGCTGCAAATAAGCTTCTTTGATATGGAATGATTTATCTTTACTAGACTACCATTATAACTGCATTCTAATTATTTTCATCAATACCAACTGTCAGGAGTAATTTTTAGAATGATCTCTTGATTGTGCATCATGGGAAATATTTAGATTGCAATTATTGTGGTAGTCTAGTAAACAGATGGTAGTTGTTTCTCCTTTAAGATCTATGACTTCATACACCCTTGATACTTGGCTAGGTTCTAGTACAAAGTATTATGTCTTTCCTGTTAAGAGGGTTCATGAGTTACCTTTCATGATATCTTGTCACACTCTTTATTATTTTAGTTCGCAGGTTTAGAGCTGAATATGATTATTGAATACTTCCCTACATTGGCAGCATAGATAGCATCTTCTGGTATTATGAAATATAGATTCCAGAAAGGAGGATTTCTGGTTAGATCCAGTTCAAATATTCTAAGTCCCATGCCTTAAGTGTTCAGTACCTGGACCAATAAGGATTTCTCTTCAGCCTCAGTCATAAGAATTATTTTGGTAGTCACTTGGGCTACCCTAACCAACAACTCACCACTCTCTTAGGGAAATGTGAATAGTTTGCTACAAGTGATATGAAGGAGAAAAATGAGAAAAATGAGAATTGCAAACTGCACTTCTAAGTTTGAAGTAAACCCAAATGATAAATTGCCTTCTATTTCCTTTCTAAGTAAACTACACTGTTGTAGAAATAGGCAATATATCCTGCAAACTTGTAGCCAATATTTCTCTACCCTAGGCAGCTACAGGCTTTTTTTTAGGCAAGACTACAGATAATGACAGAATAAGGTAACATATAATAAAATGGTTTATAAATTTGAAATAACTAAATATTAGCTACATTTGTAATGTCACATTGGATGTGGCATGACATTGACTTTAAATTCTTAGGGACAATCTATTTCTTGTTTTTTCTTACCAAGTTCTTATCACTTGTGAAACATAATTTTTTCCCTAATATTTTAAATATTTTCCTTTTGCCACAATCTTTTATTTTTTTATTATTTTTTTATTGAAAAAAAAAACTTTCTGCCTCTT
>NC_022010.1:75911493-75916173 GCF_000317375.1 Microtus ochrogaster
TACATAGGAAGCGATCTCCTTTGTCCATATGTTGTAGGGTACTTCCCACTAATACTTTTTCCACAATCTAAATTTGAGTTCATGGTATATTTATTTGTTCAAAGAATTTATCAGAAGAAACACATTATATTTTCTACCTTTAATTTATTATAAAATATAAGAAATTAAGTTATAAGACTTGATGTTCCTTTTTCATGGAATGGATGTAGTTGTATTTGGGTTCTAAGTTTTCTTTTTTCTTTTGGCATCTACATGAAGCATTCCCATATTTGTAGTGGCTCAATATACCAGAAAATGCTCAGTCCAGATTCTTCAGTATCAATTTTACTGGTTGAAGCCTAAGTGAATCTGTTGGGAGTGAAATGATGTGACCAATATCTCCTTAGGATGAGATACTAGGCACTCATGTAATTTGAATTAAATTTTGTTTAAATATATTGTGTGTAGTACTAGAGTCAATCTCTGGATCTTGATAGTAGGCCTGTACTCTGAGCTATATCCTCAGCATTTTCTCGTTAACCATATGGCTTTATGTTTTCATCTTTTATTGCTGTTCTTTGATAACAATGTCTCACACTCAAACGAATGTCTGATAAAGTAGGCCCCAGGGTTTTTTTTTTTTTTGATTATTTGTTAGTTTTGTTTTGTTTTGCTTAGGGTAATGTGTTCAGAGCACCACCATTTATATTTTACAAGTAGAAGTATACTCCTTTAGGGTCCAATGAAAAGAAAAGCACTCATTATCATTTTCATTTTCTGAGGTTTACCTATCAACTGCATGCTTATAAAATAGTACTTTCTTGGACAATATTTTTTTTTTTTTTGGTTTTTCGAGATAGGGTTTCTCTGTGGTTTTTGAGCCTGTCCTGGAACTAGCTCTTGTAGACCAGGCTGGTCTCGAACTCACAGAGATCTACCTGCCTCTGCCTCCCAAGTGCTGGGATTAAAGGCGTGCGCCACCACCGCCCGGGTTTGGACAATATTTTTATATACTACACTGTGTTTTGTGTTATGTAATATATTCTTATTCATTCCTTATCTTCCAGTGAAATCAAGTTACTTAAAGTTCAGATACATTTATTAATTTAATGAAGGTAATATAGCAATAAGAGCTACTATTCAGTATATACTTTTCATATTTGGAATAGCCAATTCCAACTTCAACAGAAAACCCAAGAAGTAGACATTACATTGAGCCTAATTGTACAAGACAGAATATAATTGTGCACTGTCAACAGTTAAGCATAAACTAGTGACAGATTCAGAATTTGAGTTGGATAGTACTAAATTAAGTGTTCATTGCATAAAATAATGCAGTACATTCTTAAATTAATTACCTAATCACCATACATATTTCAGATTAGCATGTTCAAGCTCATCATCCAATGAATCCTTTATTAATATGAAACATACTTTTAAGAATCTTATAATAGACATAGTAATTCATGGAATAAGTAAATTAAGGGGAAGTGTACTGTTCAAAGTAAACAGAGCCAAGTATAAGTATAAGAGCCAAGTTATATTTTTAGTGAAAAAAAAACAAGACATTTTAAAAGAGTTTTTTTCAAAGCAAAGATTTTAAAGATTTTTCTTTTTTCTTTCTTTATTTTTTTCTTTTCTTTTTTTTTTTGAGAAAATAAAGCAGTGGTTTTCTCATAAATCAAAGGTTATCTGAAATTGAAAGAGAATTATCTGTGCAATGAAAATAGGCCAGTTGGAAAGGGCAGTGGAGTCTCTAGAGGGCAAAGGGAGTAAATGACATAAAACATTGTGAAGCACACTGAATACTTGTGTGAGAATATCGTAATGAAGTCCATCACTTTGTACAAGAATGTATGCTACATACAGTAATGAATCATGTCACACTTACTCATAAACTCCATAGAACATTTGTGAAAGTGTATTTTTCCTTTTTCAATTTTTGTCTTCATTTCTCATATCAGCATATGTTTACTAGAAAGAATAATGTTTCATTATGTCATTTTCCTGCATGCACATTAAGTAGTTTGGTCATATTTGCTTCCTACACTGTCTGGGAATAGCGGTAGACCCAGCCTAGTCCAGTTCTTCCCATATGGCCTCTATTCGCCCCAACTTCACCCTGACTGAGTCGAGTTCCTGCTGGAAGTTTAAACATGTTCATGCTTTCTCCTGTTATGTAGGTTTACATTTGTTAAAGCACAAAAATCTAATCTACCCTAATCACACACTATTAAACTTGCTTATTTAGGCTAATATTGTTAATAATTTTGAATGTTCTGGGAAAGAAAGGTTCAAAGCGACTTGTTAAACCTCATTATGACAGCAGGAGTTTGTGCATCTCTTTTAGGCCACAAGTATAGTAGCTTTAAACAGTGTGAAACTGGTGATTTCCAAGCACCCACTAAGCTCATCGGGTATTTTGACGACTGATTATACATGTTTTCAGTCCTGAGTATGTGTAACCCCTCCCCATATTAAAGGAGATTTGCTTCCTTTAGATTATTCAAGTAAGAAAATTATCTCTAATCCTAGGAAATAGCTGTGCAATCAATTAGGCACTTTGAAAAATCCACATGTTCCCTTGGTACTTAAATGGGAATATTTTTAATTGTTTCTGAAAATGGAACACTTGAATATGATATTTGCTCTGTGCACATCCCTTGAATAGATGGTTCAAAATATTGATTTGTATTTCAGATGGCGTAGAAAGGAGCCATGCTGTTCTCTCACAGCGTAAGACCCTTCTGAGTGATGCTCCATTATCACAGCATCCTATGCATTCCTCAAATACTTCTCTTACATGCTTTATTAGTCAAGCTGTCTTTCTGTCCCTATATTCAAATGAACTGTAGAGGTTATTAACTTGCCCTTGGCAAATAGATTTATTTTTCCAAGATAAATGCTTTTATAAATTTAATGTGTGACAGTTTTATTACAAATTGTAAATAGAATGTCTGCCAGATTTTTATGATAGCCATCACCAACTCATTTGGACCCTTATTACATTTTAAGCCTTCATGTTCCTGGATCCTTTCTCTTTATCATCAGCAAGTCTATTTGGGATGTGTTAGGTTTTAAATTTTAGTGCTGGGTTCATATAATTGGCCCTTTAAGCAGTGACCAAGTCTTTGACAATTTGATTATGCTATCAAACACTAAATTTATCGTTTTTGTTTGAAATAGTCTTTGTGCTGTTTCTGTTTTAATATCTTTTCAGACATAGAATTGTATCAGCAAGTGATAACTTTGTGAATTTACTTTTGTCAAAAGTTGTAGTAAATTCAATTAGATTAGCAATTTCCAGGCTGTATATGATAAAAGTGGATCATATTATAATCTGGAAATGATTTATTGATTCCTAAGGATTTAGCAAATGTCTAGTTAGTATTTAAAATGACAGCTATATTAGTGGTGCTTAATCTATACTCTTTACTATAATAATATAAAATTTCACACTGACCTCTGTACATTATATTATAGAAGTTCCAATATCCTCAGAGAATTCAATGAAAATATGAACATGAAGTTCTTCATGTATGACCAAAGTTCATAAAGGCTTAATAAATGCTTTGTTCTTTTTCAAGAACATATATAAACCCAATAAATGTGGGGAGGAAACTACACAATAAGTGAATATATAAATTAATGAAATCATGTTTATAACCAGTACGTCTGTTTTACCAAACCTTTGACAAACAATCCATAAATTATCTTATTCTTCTTTGAAAGTCCAATACTTTTGAGTCTTCATGAAGTAGTCATGTCTGTTTATATATATATATGATATATAAAGACTGTATCTAAAATGTCAAGACCAATATTTACAAGTTCCTTATGCATTTGAAAAGCAATTCAGAACATTAACCAAATGTTGTTCTCTGTAAACTGTGACTGATTTTCTTCTCACTGAGATTCAAAGAAAATCAAACAGTTACTGAGTTAAACAAAATGGTGGAAGAGCATCCAATGGATGCCACAAGGAAGTCTCTGTCTGACAAAACAAAAAGTCTCCCATTTGGCCATACAAACTTCTCACCTGTGATGTGATAAGAAACTAAAATTTACTGTCAAGATTTAATTACTTTAAAGTAGTGCTTATTGAAATGAGATGTGCCTTGCTGGTTTCCAAAAGGTCATTGAAACTTGAATTTTATAAACATGGATTTTATGGTTACAACAAACTTTAATGGCAGGTATTTGCTTCATAACACTTGGCTACTGACAGGAAGATTCAGGGAAGCTTCTTCCTCTAAATATATGTTTTTTTCTCTGTGTATAATTGCATTTCTCATCGCTTCCACATCATTACCAGTAATATAATAGATACTGTTCAGAAGCATGACACATTTCCATGGAATACCCTCATTTATATACTGGAGCAAAGATAAATTATGACCTTCAGTTTTGAACAATTTCCCATCCTGTAGTTAAGTGAGCATGAACTCATAATGTACTGTGATGGAGCAAGGTGGCCTTGCTCTAACTGGAATATATATGTAGCTTCTTCCCCACTTTAACTATAGGAAGCTCTACTCATTGTCCCAGACAAAGCTTGCACGTGTGCTGTATTTTGTATTTATTAAAACACCTTTAGTAATAGTAACATGTAATAAATGTTGAATAAGGACTAACTTAAATCAGCTTCATTCTTCTGAGTATTAAGAGAAAGAAGAGGGTGGAAGGGTGAGGGGAAAGGAG
>NC_022010.1:75918229-75922833 GCF_000317375.1 Microtus ochrogaster
TGAACCTAGTATTAATTATTTTGCTTTGTAGTTTCTAGAGGTAATATAGATTAATTAAACATGACACTGAACGTACAATTAAATGCCCAGGTTATAGTCTCACTCATAGTACTTCAATGAAGACCGTATTTTGAATCAATTTTCTCTATACTTATAGCTGGAAACTTCTGTTTTGTAAACAGAAAGATAGAAGTGTTAGCAGCACATTTTCTACTCCCAAGACCTTTGTAGATGCTGAGATGAGAATCCATTTCCTGCCTATGATAAGTGTTCAAATGTTTCTTAGTTAGTATCTATTTTGAATAGTTACTGCAAATGGCATCAACCTGAATGAACTTTGTATAGAATAACTAAATTAAGCTTACTTACTATTATGTTAATATGGAAAAGAATCAATTCTTCTAATAAAATAAAAGAATAGGAAGCAAAATAGACTTTGAGTGATTTAAATGATTACAAGGAATATGTTTGCATCCTTTCCTGTGATTTGCAAAGTTATTATTGAAAATAAAATTCGACATTCATAGTTTGGTTCTTACCCCTACTTCTCAGAGTGCTTGCTGCACTACATGTTTTCAATCAGACTCAAGACTTCATTCTATAGTGATTAACTACTCTATCTTTGGATTTAATGATACAATCAGACTCAATAAGCATTTTATTTTATAAGAGCTGTTTTTATGATGATCAAGTTTTTTTTTTAAAAAAGCTGTGTGTATAAAGAAACAACTTTATACACAAACCTAGGAGGATTGTTTCATTTCTTAATTTTTTTAACTGAAAAGTATTTTTTCTTCATACAATATACTCTGGTTGTAATTTCCCATCCCAACTCCTTTCAGATTCCCTTTACTTCCCCATCTACTCAAATCAAACCATTATCTTTCTAATTTTAGATGATAGTAGCAATTGTACAATAATAGATACAAAAACAACTATGGCAAAAGTTGATCAATTGCTTTGTGAGCATTCTTTTCTAAGTAGTGCACTTGATATGAGATGAATGCTAATATTCCTCACATTTCATGCTGGAGTAAAAGAAAGTTAGAAGAAACTC
Source organism: Microtus ochrogaster (assembly GCF_000317375.1). Taxonomy (NCBI): domain Eukaryota; kingdom Metazoa; phylum Chordata; class Mammalia; order Rodentia; family Cricetidae; genus Microtus; species Microtus ochrogaster. The sequence continues at coordinate 75,919,287 of NC_022010.1, forward strand.
CAGTCACAGTTAAAGCCTGTAATGGAAACAGAATTCATTGATCTATCAATAATAACTTTCAAGTAATGATTCACTTTCCTATAATGTATTATAAGCAAAAATAGACACACATAACCCTTAATCTTTTACACTCATGCTTCATTTGCTTATTTCTACTCACTCTTTATTGTCTCTAAAACAATGCAAATAATTAATTATTTAAACATCAAGCTTATCCCATGAATAATAGCTTTAATATAGACTCAAATAATTTAATAGTGATTTGTATATTGAACCATTACTTGACTGGAGCAAAGCTACATTACTCGTATATGAATGTTAATTATTCAACCAGATATTACTTGTTAACATAAGGATTTGTACCTAAACTTAAAAAAAATAAGCAGAAGAAAAAAATATGTCCCATATAACAAATTGTTTAGTTGTAGCATCACTTAAATGTTCCAAGTTAAATTAGTTAATAACAAGCTTATCATATTTTAATGGCTGGAACTATGAAAACACATTTTGTGTATTTAGAGCAAATATTTTGCAAGCATGTTTCTGTATAGAAGTCATGCTAGATCCAATACCTCTTACTCACAGTAAAATCAACATGTCCAAGTTTCTAAAAGGAACCAGTGGAATAGGAAATATATAAGCTTCCAGAGCAGAGCAATGAGATGCCCACCTACTGTCCTTTATCTCCCATTTTTCTCTCATCATTTTCCATGACTTAGAACACATTTTCTTCACTGATAAAAGACTCCTCCTTCTCATAAGTCCCTGAAGAATGACTGGAAGGCAGTGGAAGAAATGCACACATGGAATTATTGGATGTGATGTTTAGCCCAAAACAAATGATTAAAAGAGACACCCAAAGCATGATTTCTTAGAATTTCTTGGGGAAATGAGCTAGGCATTTTGCAGAGACACTCCAAAGAAAATTATGCAAATTAAAGATCAGCAATTTTTCTACCATTTTCTAAAAGTCAGTATCCAACATGTCTGTCTTCTTATCGAGTTGTGATGACTTTGGAGTAATTTGCTCTGGGACTAATATTTCTACTTTACAGAAGGGAAACTTTGGCAAGATTATGACCAGCTCTGATGCTCCATTAGTCTAATATTCCCTGGAAGAAAATGGCATGCAGAAATGTTATCCATTCAATCAGATATTAGCTCACAATTAGAGCCCATTAAGCTGAATGTTAATTATCCCTTGTTCTTTAAAGACCTATTTTCTGGACATTCAGCAGGAGATTTTTTTAAAAAAATGTGATTTAGCATTCTAAACACACAGTACACTTTACATAGTCTCAAATCATAAATTGCTTTTTCACAATAAAGACCTCCTGCAAATGACTTACAGAGATTTGTTTTATCCTCAATAAATCATTCAAATAGGATATTAAAAGCAGCTCATACTTGTAAAACATTAAAACAGTAAAGAATTTGAGAGACACTATGTTTAATTGTTCTTAAGTGGATGTTCCCATTTTAATTAAAAATCAAACATACAGTTTAGCTACATGAAAAGTGCTGGTATCTCATAATAAACATATGGATAGATTTTGGTGAGAACTTAAATAGGTATATTTTATTTCATGAGAATTAAAAGGAAAAGAATCTTAAAAATACAAAAGTCAAGGTTTTTAAGGTATTGGTATCAATAAATTTGTTCAACAATTTTTGAGATTATATTTTAGTTTCAGTGTTTCTTCTCTTTTCTCCTTCCAAAGTCTCCCATGTACCCCTCTTCTTCAGAGTCATGCCTTCTTCTTTGTTTTGACTAATTATTATTTCATGCATATATGTATGTATATATATATATATATATATATATATTCAAAAATACATCCAGTTCAGCCTATAGAAAGATATATCCATATGATTTCATCACTGTCCATTTTACCCTGGTGAAGGCTCCATCTATGTTTCCCAACTTTGTTTAGTGCCTGTAGCTCTGTGTTTAGGGTTGAGGCCTTGAGGACTCCCATCTATCCAGTCTTGAAGGCTCATTAGTGTCAGTCTTTTTACCTTAAATTTGGGTAGTCATATTGCTCTAACTTTTTCAGTGTAGATTCTGATGCATAATCTTACAGGAATCTTCCCAATCTTCTGGCTTTTATAATCTTTCTGCCCCTTCTTCCAAAACATTGAATTTATGTTGCTAACATTCTAAGGAGAAATAAATGATCTCAAAGTGACATTTCAAAGTAAGGATACTAGAAATTAAGTGCTTCTAGATATTGGACCAATATTATCTTCTTTAGAACTGTAAGTTTTAGTAGGCTAAATGTTAGACAAGTGTGGTTAATTTTGTTTAAACCAATTAAAACTAAAACTTCATCTCATAGCTCACATTAAACATACTTAAGTTTTTCAAACAGCCACACTTGTTATTAGAATATCTGTTGGTTGGTCTATCTTTTCAGAGTGCTGCATTGGCCCATGTCAGCCTAGACTTACTGTTTCTTTTTATTAAATGATAAAAAAGTATTTCCTTATGATTTGCATGTGGGAAGAAAAACAATTTTAGTAAAAGTGTTAAAACAACTCTGTCTAAATTGTTCCTATCATATTAATCACCTAATTTAGAGCAAATTATGCCACTTGTTGTTAAATGATGAAGGAATTTAAAAAATGTGTGCCTATGATTTTGAAGATACAACTATTATTTAATTTCACCATGAAAGGATAGTCCCTTATTAGCACCATGACCCCAAACCTGCCATGAAGGAATGATGGTGATGTTCCATCTACAATCTACAGGATGTATCATTCCTGTCCACTAAATAAGACATGAAGGTAAAGGCCTGCCACAAATTTCACTATAAACTTCAAGTAGCCATCTTAAGATAGCATTTAAAGACATTGATTTTTAATAATGGATACCATCCAGTACAGTTTAACAAAAATATAGCACTTCTTTACAAATAGTTCATTTGAAATTTTCACATTTTAGTTTATTTTCATGTGTAGGCATCAAGGTCTGGTATATATATATATATATATATATATATATATATATATATATCTTAGATATACTGAAATTTGGTTGTGTTATATTTTGAGTATCAATGGATAAATGTGACACTGGGCTTCAAGATAGAAAATTGGATATATAAACCTGAAATCAACAACATTCATTTGTTTATTTACTCAGTCATATCTATTGCACACAATTTAACTGCTAGAAGCTGTAACCTGTCATATGATGGGGTACGATGGTAAACGGCATAGTGCTTCACAGCTATATTCATACTCGGTGACATCATAGAAAAAGAAACATCACAGCATTGGCTGGAAAAAGCCTGTGCCAAAAGTACCAAAGAAGGTGCTTGACAAAAACAGAAATAATTAATTCAGTCTTTAAATATGTCTCTGAAGACTTTTCAAAAGAAATGTCTAATTTAGTGATTTCATAATGCCTATGGTTTATCACAAAAGTACAAATTGAGAGTTTGAAATAGTCTTTGAAGGAAAGGAGTATGGAAATAAATGTATGTGACTGTGTGTCTGCTGTATGTGTTTGTGTGTGTGCTTTTGTGTATTCCAGTACACA
>NC_022010.1:75922933-75945657 GCF_000317375.1 Microtus ochrogaster
GAAAGAATGACAACTCTTTGTGAGTAAAGGGTGGACAAAAACAGGAAGAAGCATTTTATTAAATAGTACTTGACACTTGACACAAGTAAAACAATAAAATTCCACATGACTACTGAGATTATTGTCTATTATATCTATAGTATGGTAATTTAACATATTGTTCCATCATACATGGAAACAAAATGTCAGTTGAAATGAAAGAACCAGGGGGTGATTAAAGTCACTGTAAGTAAGAAAAGTATTTAGAAAGCACAATGTCTTTATGTAAATATATTGAGTGCTAAGTATCAAAAAATATGTGCACTCAATTAAAAATTATTAGAAATTAATTTATCCTTGGTTTGTAGCATTCCCCACTTATTCTAACAACACACAAAAAAACTTCATGGTGAAAAATAAAAGCAAAAGTCTAAGTGAAGATGAAGTGAAGGGATTATATTTAGTAATATATTTTACTCTTATATATAAAACAACTAATAACTGTGTAAGTACAACTAACATCAGATTGTAGGAGTATCCATAATTCAATATCATCAATCTCACCAATATGAAATGCTATGATTGCCAGTGATGGACACTCAGTATCAAAGTTATATGCAGCTCTTTTTTCATATTGGATCATGATAATTATTGGTTCAAAATATAGCTTTACTTAATTTTCTTTAAGAGGCAAAATAAAAATGTAATATAATCAAGAGTTTCATTGCCATTGATAGTAAAGTTAAATTTTATGCTTTAATAAAAATCTCTTATAGAAAGAGAATAATTGGATGAAGAAAGCAGAAATCGAAATAAAATAGAGTTGAACTTAAAAATGAGGAACACTTGACTTGAGAAACACCAAAATGCCAAGTTCCAAAAGTGTCATAATGTCAGAAGATAAGTTTTAGGATTTCTGTAGTGACATCCATAACCTTGTGTTCACCTTGGATATGTGCAGTTAAAAAAAATGATCTTGAAAAACACAGATCCCTTTTTTGTTTTATCCATGACAGCAATTAGAATTATATATGTTCTTACTTATGAAAATGTTTCAATAAACTTCCCACTCAAATCAACATTTTCAGCTTCTTTTAAACTATTCGATTTCATTTTGTAGTGTCCAGTCCATTGACAGAGGGGAACAAAAGCAATGGGAAAGTCATTCGCCCCTTCCCCCACCCACAAAGTAACTGAGGAGAATGAGAAAAGTCTGAAATTGTTCAAGGGTTCATTTGGGAAAGTTTTCTCTGAGCTGGAAGTTAGAAAGCATCTGGAAACTGTCATTCTGCGATGATGGATCTCAGCAAGGAGACACATGCCTGTGTCAGAAACAGAAATAATTCTGTACTCACAATTTAGCCACCATCAGATAACAGGCGGGGGAGTAGACGCAGAGGTGCGTGGTTTGACAAATAGAGAAAAACGTTGATTCCTTTGGTAGAGAATGTGACTGGCACTCATGCATCTTTATGGGAATACTGATCTACCACCTTTAGAGTCCTCACTCTGATAAAGCCTGGGAGGTGATGCTGATATTGTGATAAATCCTTGGGTTCTGAAGTTACTCAAGTCACAAAAAAGGTTTCCCATTTTTTTTTAATCTGTTATTGCAGCTTGTTCTTCCTATAGGATGTACATGTATATTTTAGAACATATACATACATGTTAAGTATATAGAAAATATAACATGTAAATTTGTGTTCGCCTAGGTTGGAGAGAGACAGAGACACACAAGAAAAGAAAATCACTGACAGTAACATTGGATCTTACCTTATTTTGGAAAATATCCTGAAAGTACTCATTTAAATTAACTTGAGGGAAAATTTCAGAAGACATTGAATTTGTGTAGGTCTCGTACCCAAATATAGGTTGGTGCTTATTTCAGACATTCACTTCTTCAATTGTATTCCTGAAATATATCTTCAAATGCTTTTTCTATACCAACACCTCCAAATATATCTACATATGAACATCCTTTACGCAAACTTCATTATTGGAATAGGTCTCTCATTTTCATGAAAATTTAACCTTAATCACACCATCGAAAGTGGAAAACACAAGTTAAACTCTGGGCAAATTGATTGTTATGTCTCAGTGTGAAGTGAAATCAGACAAATCAATAGTCAACAAGACCAAATTACTTCCCTGTTTTCTATTTGATAAAATCTACTTCAAAAAAAAAACCATGAGAATGTATTTTTTAAACACAAAAGCCTATTTTAAATGAGACACAGCCTTTTGCTTTATGTAAGGAACAAAAGACAAAAGGAAACACTCCATGAATGCCTGTGTAACCCGCGTATGATGAAAATGAATAAGTAGAACAATCCAATTTAGAGGGACTTTCACTAGTATATTCCTCAACTATCAGTAACATACCAAATCAGAACTTCTGTACATGTGAGGGCCATACCATCTCCTCTCTGTATAAAAATCAAGCAAAGAATTCCAGTGGAGTAAGCAAGCAAGCAAGCACGCAGACAAAAACATTTTAAGTTTTTATAAAACCAATAATTAAGTTAGGAATGATTAAAAAAAAGGTGTGTGGACTCTTTTGATTACAAAGTATAAGTGGTTTTTGTTAAACACTCAGTTAATAGACACCCTCAATAGGCAATTCTCACTTTTACACACTGATGTAGGATTTGTGTGTGTGTGTGTGTGTGCGCGTGTGTGCGTGCATGTATGTGTATACACGCATGAGTGCACACAAGCACGATCCCATTTGTGTTCTTAAAAGTGGCACAAGAAGCCAGAGATCAACAACATATCTCAGGACACCTTCTCCCTTGTTTTGAAATAGTATCTGTCTCTGGCCTAAAATTCCCCATTCACCTAGCCTAACTGGCCACGGAGCTCATGGAATCTGCCTGACTATTCCTCACTGGGATTATAGGCCCCTGGCACCAATTTATTTTATGGATTCTGGTGTTTGAACTCATGTCCTCTTGTTTGTATAATAATTTACCATGGAACTGTCCTTCAGCTCAAAGGATTCATTTTAAGCACTAACCATGTCTGTTTATCATTTTATTTTTAACAGCTCCGCAAGGTTTAAGATTAATCCCTGATTTTTTTTTCTTTACTGAGAATGAAAGCCTTCACATACTGAGTATTCAATTTCCCACTGAGCTCTCAAAGGTAGCCCTTTGATTATTTGATACAGAATCTTATTTTTTTTCCAGAATGGAATAAAAGTCACTCAACAAGGCTAAAATTTTAAATCCACCTCCCTTAAAATGGCCAATCCCTGAGATTTCATGAGTGTGTTTCCAGTCATATATTAAGACAAGACTTCAATATATCCTTCTTGGTAATGGCATTAATCATTTACCATCTCTAAGTTACTGGTTCACATCACTAATGGCCCATCTAAGAATGGCCTGAATTGTGGAGCTGGAGATAGCACCACAGATAAAGACCACTTTAATCACGAGATTAATGGCCCAAGTTCAATCCCTAGAACCCAAGAGCCAAATGGGATGGCATTCATCTATCACTCCAATTCTTCTAGTACAGTACGGGAGATCAAGACAGGAGAAGTGGTTGGAGTGCATAGGCAGGGAAACTGGAGTACGGAGAACAGCCAAGGGAGTAAACTGATCCCCCCACTGTTCTCTAGCCTCCCCATGTATGTTCAAAGTGCTCTCTCTCTCTCTCTCTCTCTCTCTCTCTCTCTCTCTCTCTCTCTCTGTATGTGTGTGTCTGTGTGTCTCCCCCCTTACACACACACACACACACACACACACACACAATTGGATTTTTTTTAAAGAGAATTCTCTGTATTGCATTCTTATTGCCTTTGTTGTGTGCAAAAGTCCTTTACTTGGTATTTAAGTGGCTAAGTCCTTCTAAGAAAGCAGGTGTTCTTTGTGTCAAGAATGGTATATTTCTGTTTATGAGGTTGACGATTTAATAGGTCATGGGATGGTTTCTTCATATGATTTTTTTGAAGTATATTTTCTTGCTAATGGTAAAATGTGGTCTCTCTGTGTTGTAATGGTAACCCTTCAGGGATGGTCAGGCCCTTTTTCTGTCAAAATTTTGGCTTTTCTTGATAATAGAATTTCTGGAGTGACATAAAGGGATGACAAGAAAGAGTTTTAATTAAAATGTATTGGAGAGGAGGTGTAGCAGTTTGGGTAGACTCAAAAGAGAACAGCAATGGGGAGAGTGGCCTTTTTTTGTATTTTCTAACATATGTTTATGGATATTTTGATTGTGTATAATTATTCATATATCTCTGGTGATTAGGAGGTGTGGATGCTATTGACAGAAGTCAGGTGTTCAAGTGTATTATTTTGCAGTTCCTTGATATCTTGAGAACATTCTGTTTAAAACATTAACCTTGCAATGTTATGGGCCTCAATGGACCAATCATTTGTTGGCACATCAATAAATTGTGCACTACTATCTCCCCAGCACATCCTACATGTAGGACAGATTTCAGGTCAGAGGTTTTGTGACTTGTTTGGTGTCACAGTTACACTATTGGAAGCCTTGCCTTGTTACAGAGTATGGCCAGTTTAGACTCTGTACTCTCCATCCTTGGAATCTTCATTAGGACCGTGCTAATAGATTTCATGGAGTTTCTACTGCACTAGGTTTCCACATTGACCCAAAATGTCCCTCAATTCTCTCCCTCCACCTCCAAAGCCTGATCCTTTCTGTTCTTATCCTCACCTGCTTTCATTTTACCCACAGTATCTCTTTTATTTCCTCTTTCCTGGGAGATGCATAAGTGACTCCCCACACGCTTAAACTCTCCTTTACTTAACCCCTCTTGGTCTGTGGATTTTAGTATGGTTATCCTTTAGTTAACAAATAATATCCACTTATATGTCCATGTTTGTCGTTTGGAACCCTGCAGAAGAGTAAGAGGAAGAATTGTAGAAGCCATAGGTATTGAGGACCCCACAAGAACACAGCCTACAAAATCAACTAAGTAGGGCCCATGGGGAAATCACAAAGACTGAAGTGTTGCGTAATATTACTTTCACTATATAAAGATGTGTTATATTTGCATATGCTGCCTGTGTTTAATAATGTAATGATGTTAAGGCACCTAATTGGTCTAATGAAAAGCTAAACGTCCAATAGCTAGGCAGTAGACGGATAGGCAGGGTTGGTGGACGGAGAGAGTAATTAGTAGGAGGAATCTAGGCTTAGGAGAGTATGAGAGGATTGACAATGAGGGAGAAAGAGGGGGAGATGATCAGAGCCAGCCAGACAAGCACCAGCCAGCTGTCAGCCAACTAGACACATAAGAAAGAGGAAAAGGAGAAAACACAGAATGAAAGAAAGTTGAAACCCCCTGAGGAAAAACATAGATGAAGAAAAACTTGTTAAATTGAGTTGTAAGAATGAGTGGAACAATCATTAGCTAAAGGCTGAGCATAACCAGTATTATTTCTCCATGTCCTTATTCAGGAGCTAGTTGATGCACTGACCTATGTCTCTGAGTTAGGTCCTCTGCAAATAAGGGGTGGTTGTGTGTAAGCTGGGTGTTTCTCTAGGACTCCTACCAGGGTGAATGGGGTGTCTCTGACTCTTTTGCCTGGTTGTGGGATCCCTTTCCTCCTAATGGATTGTCTCATGAGCCTTAATAAAATGGCTTGCACCTACTTTTGCTTCCACTTTTATTCCGTGTTCATTTGATATGCCTGAGAAGTCTGCTCTTTGTTTGAAGGGAAGAGGATTAATGGATCTGGGGATGGGGCTGAGAAGAGTTGAGGGAGGGGAAACTCCTGTCTCTGGCCACAGTGACATCTTTGAGAGAGTGAAAAGAATGACAAGAAAAAGCACTGCCTTTAGCAGTAAAATGACCTTATTTGAGAGCCGTAGTGTGGACATTTTCTTGAGATTTTAGGAGATTTAACCAGCCCTGGGCTCTCTAACAGATTTTGCAGATTCCTAAGAGCGAAACTCTTGGTGGGAAAAGGACAAACAGTTCCTTACATGGACAATAAGACAAAGATCAGATAAGGACGGTTCGCCATGACTTTGACCCTTGATTTTTCTTTCTCGGAACAATTTCTCAGACACCTATTCTGGAATGTTAAACAACATGTGGCTGTTTGTCCAGATAGAGTCTCTGGGAGGAAATTGAAAGTGAATTCATGAAGAGACAGGGTATTATAAGTGGAACATCACTGTCAACACCACCCCTCCCTTCCTGAGGTTCAGGAAATATGGAGGAAGAGTCAAAGAGAATGGACAAGCTGGAGGATAGGGAGGAGTGCTGTGGAATGGTGGCCATGGCACGACTATTGCACTCAGGAGCCCATGGTAGCTGTGGTTGACCTTTGGTCAACTCAGCTGAAGTTCCAGAATAAATGCAGAATGTTTTCTTCAAGTGCCACCCTGTACTGAGGAGCTATTGGCAATTGAAAGCTATATGAAGAAAGACAATCATTCTTTGGGGAGCATGGCCTCTGGTAACCTCTGGCAGGTTTTCTGTGTTCCAGTTGTTGGCTTCCCATCCATGTTCATATGAGTAGAACTAATTGGATATAACATGAAATATAAAAGGTGTAGACCGCCTCGGCGGGTCACTCAGTCTAGAGTTGTAACCCGCCTGGCAGGTCAGTAATTCCAGGGTCCCGAAGAGGCGCTATCTGGAAGATATGGGCGGGAGAGAGAAAGAAGGCCATGCTAGGTTTGTCAGAGCCTCCGTTTATTAGAGGCATGTTTGCAGCTTATATAGGATGAGGAATTGGGGGGGGGGGGCAGGGCATGAACAGAGCAGGAAGGGATCTTGTAGCAAGGTCCAAGCCGGTCACCAGGTCAGCCAAGAGATTACAATCGGTCAGGTCAGGAAGTCACAAGTTGACACACCTAGTTCTCTAGATAGTTTGGAATGTGGGGTGGGTTCCGCTAACAGATAGCTCTCTATTAACAGATAATTGGGTGTGGGGTAGGCTCTGCCAATAAAACAATTCTAAATACTGTTGGTGTGTGAGGTTCTCTGCAAACTCCTCGGGGCGATGGTTCCTGCAACGATTTTTTGGGGGAAATGGCTCCTGACAAAAAGGGGTTAAAGTTGACAGTGGGGCATGGTGGAGAGAGAGAGAGGGAATTTGGATACAGAAATTGGGCAGCTTTTGTCATTTTTCATTTTACACACATATGAAATTGTCAAGAATAAGGAAAAATATACTCAAGGAAAGAGTGAGAAGGAGGTGGCTAACACATGCCTTCACTCTGAAGATTCTGGAAAGGGGGTCAGCAGGTTTGAGTTCCACACCAGGGCAAGGCATTGACTAACTGAATGAAACATTTCCCTTTCTATTGAAGTGTTAAGTCTGAATAGAGAGCTGTCTTGGGGTTTTTACAAGATGGTCCATTCAATTTTCTTTTCAGGAAAGAATTTGTTTTTCAAAATTCTTAAATTTTATCTGAAACACCTGGCACTTAGTTTTACTTTCAGATCTTCCCTTCAGTATCTGCTTAAAGCTCTTATCAAGTAAGTATTTGAGTAGATGTCATTTTCTTTATAAATCATGCACACATATTTAAGGGCATATTCTAGCTTGGTATGAGCTGTTTTCTTAAAGTTTGTGCATGTGGTTGTATACTGGAATAGCCTTTGTGGAGAGATGTTTGGGTCAGAATCCTTAAAGTCACTTTTCATCTTTTGATGATATGCACATCCTATATAGATGATCAGAAATGTCAAGAAAATATAAAAGGCAAGAATGTTTAGGTATGTTATACCAGGCTTTGAAACTACACACACACACACACACACACACACACACACACACACACACAGACGCACACCACAGGGTGCCTTTGGCTATCTAAACTCCTGAAGTCATAGAATCACTAACAGCATATTACAAAAGGTTGTAGAAAGTTCTAGAAAGGATTCCAGTGGCCTAATTAGTCAGGAAGACAATAAGACTCAATCACTATGATAGTTAAAATAAGGATCTGCATAGATATTTATATGTAAAATAAAATAACAAATTTTAGTAGCAGTTTGCTAAAATTCTGTTTTGAAAAATTTTGATTTTCCAAAAGTTTTACAGGCATAAAAGTTACTGTTTATATTTGCTATTACATTTTTTGAAAAAAGGTTTTGAGAAGAAACCTCATAATATTGTTATATAATATCAGATTATTTACTATTGTAAAAGTTAGAATAATCTCTAAGTTGCCTAAGGTTGCTTTGAATTTTTACTTCTTCTATGTGACTCTACTTATGTTATGTTAATCCCTTTTTGCTGAGAAATCGGAGAATTCCTGAAGCTTCAGTCTATAAATTTATTACCCAGCATTCAGAAACAAGTAATAATCTTTGGGAAAAACACTTGATTTCTAGAAGTTCTGTTTGTGGCGAATGTGAGAACCACTTTGCTTTGCCACCAATCATTGTTCACAAGCAACAAAGAGTATAAGATTACTACTGACTGCTATGAGACTGTGAGCAGATGCCAAAATTTCTTTGGCTGATGCTAAAGTTCCACATTTATATATGCTTGGCCCTTTCAGAGGTCACCCAGGAACAAAGCCCGAGTGAATTTTCAATGAATATTGAATTGAATGGACAGTTATATAGCTCTTTCGCGTTAGCTTCTAAAGTTACATGATGTAGTGTACAATCATGGAGATATTCTTGGCAGCTTTATGCCCTTATTTTACATTGAATTTATTGTGAGAAATGTATTACCAATTCTTCATCATTGTTCTGAAAGCAATTGTGGTGTATTGATTAGAGATCATTTGCCTACACAGAAGCCATAATTGTTTCTGAAAGGTTATTTACTTGTGAGTTCATTTATAAGTGTGCAACCGAAATGCTCTGCAGTTTATAATAACATTTATAGCTACGGAGCTGTATTTTCACTCTTTAAAATATGTAGTTTCCACTTAACATGCCTATCCTGATGAAGGAAATGAGACTTAGGAAGTTTTGTATTGCTGTATGATTATATTCAGTTATTGAGAGACACACAACTGGTTACTAAATCACTTGAGACATAGACCAATCTTGTCAGTATTTCTCTGTTTGAATTCAATGAAACGGTAAAGTTAGAAGTGCTGTGGACTTCTTTGTATCTTCCTGTCTGTCAAGAACAACTAGTTACTTTAAGGGCATAGTGTTTAGAGAAGTAAGTGGCTTGAATTTGATTGACTTCTGCTGGTTATTGCTATTCACATTTCACTCACTAAAATTTTAACACTCTATGATGATTAACATTTCCTTTACTCCTGCATTTGAAACAATGCTTGATAAAAACTGAGACAATTTCAACATTGTACTTTAAATCAGATTGTGAGACTACCTTGGTGAGGGATGAGTCCTGCTAGGTTTTAAACCCCACATCCTCCCAGCAATAGCAGGAAAAATCCACATTGTAGATTATTTCATGTCTCAAGTGCCACTGGCCACGGTGCTTTGCAGAAATCTTCAAAAGAAAGCACACTTGCTTCTGTCTATTGTGCCATTTCTTCTGTGAGCCTCAGGGCAAGACAAAACAAGGCACATGTTTATTTTTTATGGCTTTTGTTTATTGAAGATAAAGGGATACACAAATAGCCACAATTTTCTAGGAGAATGTGTCTGTGAGTTTTGTTACTCAGCTTCCATTTAAAATTTAGGAAGGAGCAGGAGCATGACACAGTTGCTGAGGATATCCTTCAGCTCACATTCGCTTTAAGAAGCATAGAAATTCAGGATGCTGAAATGCACTTTTGGCCTGAGCCATAGCTCAAAAAATGTCTGGTCCCACCAGTGTGTGTATAGGATTATCTTAAAATAAAAAACTTCCAGTTGATTAGATCAATTTGAATACAATGATGCTGGAAATATAATTCATTACATAGAATCTACTTCATGCAAATCTTATGAATATTTTCTTTGGAATTAGACTCTTTAAATAGTAGTTCAGGTTTAATTTTATGGACCGTGACTTTGAACACTTTCCTATTGCCCATGAGAGAACTTGAAATTAAGTAAAAGGTCTGGTCATTTTAATTATATGTGCTTCATATACAATCAATATTAGTCCTCACTGTAAGGTTTCCTTTCCTTCTATTGTCTTACATTTCAAAATACTTAAGAATATTCTTGCATGTCTTTATTTTAGGTAATATTAATATTTTTGGAGTAAACTAGTATATACAAATAGAAAAAAACATTTTGAATCAATTTTTAGACTCTCTAAAGTTAACAATAAAATTGATTCATAATGCAAGTTCTAGAATGACAGACTTGTTTCTGTCGAGAATGTTGTCTCTTTTGCTTATGTCTATGAGGATTCTGTTTTCCTCCACCTATGGCTTGAATACATATGGCCCCTATAGCCTCAAATATTTGAATACCTGGTCCTCAGTTGGAAACTGTGAAGATGTTGAAGGTGTGATACTTTTGGAGGGTGTGTGCAGCTGCAGTGCTTTTTTTCTTCAGCATTTTTTAGTAACCTATATAAGGCCTCATGGGCTTTTCTCTGTCCACTTCAGCATCTCTATTGGTGTCCTCCTCCTTCAGTTCATGTTAGCGCAGCCATGTTGTGGAGACTTTATAAGTGTTCCTTCTGACATTACTAGGACAGACAGTTTCACAGAGAACTCCTTATTCTGTGGTCCTTACATTCTTTCTACCTCATTTTCTGCAATGTTCCCTAAGTCTTAGGTGTGGGATTTGTTTTGCAGATGTATCCTTTGGGAGAAATAGTTTTACCCAAGGAAGAGCATACCACTTGGTTATCCAAAATGAAATGGTCATCCCTGAAAATATACATATACTTAGCATCATTGAGACTTAGGAGCTTGTATTAGGAATGTGTTGTCATATTCGTGTGTGTGTGTGTGTGTGTGTGTGCACCTGCACATGCATGCACTTGTGTATATGTGTATAAAAAAGAGCAATTAATGAAAAATAGTGACCATATATTTAAAAGAAAGCCATAGTCTTATAGGAGTATTTGGGAGGAGGGGAGGGAAAAGAGAAGGATGAAATGGTATAATTATATTACTATTTAAGAAAAAAGAAATAATAATTAATAAAAAGTCTTGAACCATAGCCAGTTATTCTCTCTCTGTGTCTTTTGCGAATAAGTCACGTGTGGGCTCACAGCTGTCCTCATCACATGCCGAGGCACCATCATCATAGACTGCATCCATCAGAAACCAGGAGCACATTAAAACACTTCCCTTTATAAGCTGGCTTGCTCATGGTGTTTCCTCACAGCAACAGAAAGGATCTAAGACAGGCCCATGACAATAGAGCTAAAGTAGATTCAAAGATAATCTTAACCTTTTGCCTGCTTATGCATGTGTGCTAGTCATTCTTCAGAGTGCACACAACAGTTAAAATCCATTACTTTCATGAAGTAAAAGTAAGGATTCTTCCACCTTGTGAGTCATTGATTCATCGCTTATCTCAGTGTGTAACACATTTGTCTAAATTATTTGATTTTCTTTTTACATGGCTTTCTTGAAGTATTTGCTCCTCACTGCCTTAGTGAGGAAGAGATCATAAAAAAAGCTTGCTCATTTTTACATATTGTTTCTAGATTTATTATTCTTGAGTTAGCTGGTCCTTTATGTACGTATTTTTTTTTTTTCAATCAAAGACTTTATCTGAATCGAGCTCTTCAGGCATTGGACATATCAAACAGCCTGTCACAATTGCCACATTTTCACGCTGTCACAAGCATGTTACAGGAATGTAACTAAATTATTCCTTCAAGGGTCTTAAACTCTTTCAAGCCATATCAAACCACAGTCCAATCACACTGTTGAAACTGATTCTTTTCTTTTCCTGTTGCTTCTTTTAAAGGCTTTTAGCAGATCAGTTTTTAATTTATTTTTTTTTTTGCTACAAAGCTAACCATTCCATCATCCTTTCTGCACAGTAATGTTTGGAAAAATGATATTTGAGTCCAGAGGCAATGGCAAATGACAAACAATCAAGCTTAATAAAAGATTACTCAACTACTGTGGGTACTCACAGTATTTTCCTTGTATAGCACAATTTTTGTTTTGTTTTGTTTTCTGTTCAAGAATTTTATACAAAAAAATTAAGCAGTATCTTACTTAATAAAAGTTGTGTACATATAACATGCCAGAAAGATTTTCCTGACTTAAAAGATGCCCATCTCATATGATTAGTGTTTTTATATAAAAGTTATTTGTTAAATTATAAAATATAGCCTAAGTAATTATAACTTCATTATAGTACTTATACAACTTAAAGCTAAAAGTAATGATGATTTTTATATAATTTTAAAAATCGAAATGGAATCATACCAGTTTCTCCCCTCATTTTTCTGACCAGCTCATCCCAGGTACTCTTCCCATGCTGCTTAAGTTTATAACTTTTTTTGTCTTGGATTATTATGATTGCATATTATACATATTTTTCCATACATGTATATTATATATATTTGTGTATAATATAATATATATATTCTGACAATAGAATTTTTGAGTATCTCTAAGATATGTTCTAGATAAAATAAAGTCAAAATGTAAGATTTGTTATGAATAATTAAACAATCATTTCATATTAAAAATCTTCATAACTAGAAAAACTGCCATTCCAAAGACATGGACTATTTTCCTTTTAATGTCAAGTTCATTTCCTTCTAGACTTAATTCATTTTGAGAGGGAATACTATGAAAGTAGGAAATTTTTTTCTATGAGTCATTTAAATTAGTCTCATTATCTGATAAAGTTAAAATTGTAATATAAGCTTTGTGACTCACTATTTAATCTTTATTTAAGCATTTCATTTGTTTCCAAAATGAATTTTTATCTTTTATCTTTTTGTTTCTATTTCATAAAGAACATTCTTCCTATTGTCTAACTCTTTTGTTGATGGGCCTCACTTTCTGTCATGATTTTCATGGGTTTGAATCTATCTGATTTAAAACATTAATTGTGTGCAGTTCCCTCAATTATGTTTTAAAACTATTTGATGTGGCCTCCAGAGTTATATGACATTTATTAAGGATTTGTTATAAGTTAAGCTCTGAGGTGCTACAGATAAACAAATAACTAATAAATACTTCCCTTAAATACTTCACAGTTAAACAAAGGTATGGGCATGCAAAAATAGAGACTTATTATGTAAAGAAATAATAAAAATGGTTAAAATTATGTGACTTCTAGTCAAGGTGTACCATAGTGTGGTATTGGGAGCAACTGTACAAAATGGAGGTGAACCTTCCACAAAAGTTATGCTGATCAAAGTAGATTTTTGCTTTTTGACACAGAACAACATAGGTAAGGACTATAATTTTCTTGTTCATTGAGTTTTCAGGGCTATTAGGATCTAGTCCAGACTGATAGAATGGTAGAAGAGTAGTCTTATGGGGTACTTGGAATCAATCTCAATAATAGCTGGAGTCCTTTGCATATGTATGGTATTGGGATTGATCCCAGAATTATTGAAAAGACGAAAGATTTAGTTTTGTTTTAAGGCAAAGTTGACCAACAATGTTTTTATATAAATTGTGTATACTTGCCTTTCTGGGGTGTATATTTACCAAAAAGAAATGAGGCTAGACACAATGTTAAATTTCTGAAAGAAGGACAACTTGAGGAGAAAGAATTTTGAGACAGAAAATGTAACAAAGATAAATGATTAGAGTAACCACAGCAGAGTTGTTGAGTGGCCTTTGGTTGAGAGAAGATGACTCAGCAAAATTTAGGAATCATATCAATTTTTCATCTTGTATGAATGATGATAGTAAATGAGATGGGACTGTAGCTGGATATATTATTTTTTACTAAAAATGATTCTGTTCTATTAGCTTGAAGTCTGTTCAATTCAGTGTTACCCTATGAATTTCTTTGGGTATTAAAACAAGATAATAATGCTTTCTGCATAATACTTAATACTTTCTTTGAAACTATAAGTAATCCAGAAACATTATTCTACCAACCCAGACTGCCAAACCAAGAATGACATGGACCAAAAACCTCCATGATATGATGCTGTCCTTGTCTGAAATCCCAGGATAGACACACAATCAATTCCAGGCTGGCCCGAGTTTTATGCTCTCCTAAAAATTACTACATAACCAATAATAAATAACTTTCTTCTTCTAAAACATTGACTTACTACAGGGAGCTATCAAATTTACTCTGGAACTATAAGCTAAGCTGGTCTTTCTGACGTAGATATGTGCAGCAGTAAACAGATCAAACGCAAGTGTGAACATGTTAAGAATATCCATTAGGGCTGCCTTTGTGTGATATTGCTGGCGCTAGAAGACTCACAGAGCTCAATTAGTTCCATTCAGAAGTTTCTTTGCTATGGATATTTTCTTTGTTCTTATCATCCATGGTGGAAAGTTGACATAACCAAATAGTGAAAGGAAAACTGCCTCTGTCTGAAGTTTACCTTGACCCCCTCCATTTTCTTGGGTGAACCTTCATCTATTAGGTAAAAGTGGGCAAACAATAGGTGATCTGTGTGACCAAAAAGAGAATAAAAATGTTTTTTCTGTACATAAAAGTTTAAATCATGCAAATTGGAAGACTTCTTTCAAGACTAAGTGAGTTTTTGAAAATTAAGTTTGATTGTAGAGAGAAGCAATGAAATTATCAAATGACATGAAAATAAGAAATAATCTCTTGTAACATCCAAAATATTTAAAATCACTCATTACTATCCTCTTTTATTTTCCGATGGAAGGCACAGTGCTCTAAATTTTTTGCATATCCTGAAGGTAGAGCACCACCTTCTACAAAGTTGTTTCTCCTGTACAATGAGTTCGACTTCCCACTGCAGAGAACATTTATTTCAACCACAGGTGTTCTAAGTCCACCAATCTGTGCTCTGTGTACAGTTCCTAAGTAAACCAAAGCAATGCCAGCAAGAGTGAAACCTCATACATAGCACATAAGTTTATAATCCGCACTTCAAAACATATAAAATGGAGACAATAATAATATTTACCTCTTAAAGTGTGAATTATTATGTGAAAAAGTAATAATTTCTGTCATACATAAGCCATTCAAGACTTACCTACCAATATTTAGTAATAGATCCCTGCTTCGAGAAGTAATCATTTACTTAAAGTTTTCAAAACCTTGAGAGATAAGTTTCTTTATCCTTTTGCTCTTTCTTCCTAATCCAAATTTAGAAACGTCAAAAACACTGAATAAATATTTTAATTACTGTTCTCTAAAAGCAGTAGTCCAGTTTAAGACAGTAATTAAAATGATTGGGAAGCAAGCAGGCAGGGGAAGGTGACATTGTCATTATCATTCAAAAGAAGCCAGGAAGATGCTTTCTTCACCCCTACCCAAACCCTTCTCTAAATCAGGAATGTATCTATATCTCATTATTCATCATAAGAGTTCAATTAAACGCTTATTAATGAGCTATAAGGCTTCAAGTATTTTCTCAATGCCTGCAATAGAAATGTACAAGGTATAAGTATTGATGGAGAATGAAGAGGCTTTGTTGAAGGTCCGCTCTCTCCTCTGTAGCCTAAGAAGGACCTTGAATGGTTCTCATTAGCCATGGATAATACTTAAGGCACACTTTAGCTAATCCAGCAATTGGAATATAAACGTCAAAATAAAATCAAAAGGAGGAAGTAATCACCCACACTTTCTCTTTTCCTATTTTGTTTTTTGGTTTACTTTCTTTATTTCCCTAAGCTGGGACCTGAACACAGGAATTTGCATATGCTCAGTAAGAGTTCATCCTCTGAGCTAAATTCTTCAGCAAAACAATCCCATATTTTAAATAGGGAAAAGAATGCTTTTCACAGAATTTAGAGAGATTATAACCAGCTAGAGAAATGTAATCATTAATTAAAGTAAACTAGATATGATTTTACAGGTTTCCATTTTTAATATTTAGCCCAATGTTAGCATCATATTTTCATTCCAATATATCTTTATAATGATTTGATTAGTCTACCCCATTGAATATACCAAGATGATAATTATAATTTTGAAAAAATATTTTTGTTCTTCAAACATGAGCAAAGACAATCATTTGAAGATAGTATTTTGTTAAGCTTGTTATAATGAGCATGAGATGACCTTAGATTCCAAGAATTAGTTTTTTAAAAGGAGAGGAAAAAAGCTTAAGATATTACATTTCTCTCAGTAGAGAAAAAGGAAAAATTACAAGGGTATTTTGCTATACCAATCGAGAACTGCTATAACATACAAACATGAATATACTGAGAGCCCAAAGGGCTCCGTCAGTCAGCCAGGCTTCTTGTCTGCTACCCTGTGGTATTGTGGAAATTAGAAAGGATGCCCTTTTAAAGGGCAAAATAACTGTTAAGAAAAATCAAAAATTGTCATCAAGGAACCTGAACCTAATCCTTCAAATGCCAGAACAGCATAGGCAGGGAGCCCTTCCCTTTCTAGGAAAAATGGCAGCAGAGGCCAGAAAGGCCAGGTTATACCAGGGTCTCTGCAGAACCAGATGCCCGGAGGTGAGTCAGAAAAGATGCTCAGTGCAAGAGTGAACAGAAAAAAACAATTTGAGTTACGGGGCAGAATAAGGCCTTGATTCCAAAAAGATGAGAAGGAGCCAACAAGCATGATCAGCTCAGTCAGGGAGGAGGTGAACAGACAGCGGATGTTGTTCTCATCTGTCCTCATTGATTTTCTGCAGGACCATTTGCTAGCAACAGTCTTTGTGAGCTTCAGGGGCATGATCATGCATGGTTCTGGTAAATAGCAATAGAATAAACCCTCTTAATGCCTGCGGATAACCTTCCCAGATTTGCGAGGCTTAGAATTTCCTTGAATTTGCAGAGTGAATACACACCTTTTCTTTTGAGTCCATACTTTGTGTACTGCCGCAGTTTGACTTTTTCTTTGTATGGGCTGCCTGTTATTTCATATCTTGTACTCAGACGATACTGTGAAGAAATCTTCACAGCAGCAGTAGCTTAAACAAAAATATGTTTCTGGCTTAAGGTGCGTGGGTAAAGGTTGAGCAGGTGACACAGACGGTTGTGCTTCCTGGGATCACACAGTGATTCATTATGGTCGACATTTGCACCCTGTAACTATACCTGAACATCCCTGGATCAAGAGAAGAAAGTAAAAGGATTCCATATATGTATGGTACTGCTGAGACCAGAGCTAATAAATGTTTCTAAGAGTCTGGTTCTATTTTTATTCATTTATTTGTTTTTTTTTTTATGTGCGGGGGAGGGGGAACAACACTCATAGCTTGGCATGTATGAATGTTAGAAGACTCATCTCCTTCCAGCAAGTAGTTTCTGGAGACCCAATTCATGCTGTCAGCCTGGGCAGCAGCCTTGCCCTTCTGAGTGATCTGCTTAATTCTGATCATGACTTTGAATGGAGCCAAAGGCACATTCCATTATTCCCTTTACACATAATCTCCCTCTCTCCCTCTCCCTCTCCCTCTCCCTCTCTCTCTGTCTCTCTCTCTGTCTCTCTCTCTCTCTCTGTGTCTGTGTATGAATGTGTGTGTATATGTGTGTATGTAGGGGTCTTTAAATACTTGGGGAATATTCTCGAAGCATCATATGCGACCCCTCTTGCACATTTTCAGTTCCTAAGCATGAAGTGGCCATTTTTGTTCTGCTGTGTACCCCTACTGTTCTATGTCCCCTCACCTCAGGTCCAAAACAATGGGACCGAGTGATCATGGACTGAAACCTTTAACCTTTGAGAAACAATAATCTTTGTAGTCATGGAGAGCTGACTGATATACATCACAGATCACTTTGGTCATTTCTAGTCACATGGTTCAACACAATTTCCAAAGGAAATGTAAGGAATACAGAAGACAATATTTTGTTTCAGGAGCAAAGAGTGGTATTGCTGGGTCAAGGTCATAACAAATCCAGCTTGAGGAGGACTAGTGGAAGCCTGATTATATCACTTAATTTGCATTGTCCATTTAACTGTTATCCAGTTTTAGACCCATATCATTTCTCATCAACGTCATTTCCAGAAGACTGGAAGACTTTTAACAACACGCATGCCTTTCTATTGTACCCAGGTGCCAGTCGTTCTAAGTGCACTCTGTAAAACATAGGGAAGGATGCTTCTCATCAAGTATGGTAGTAGCAGAAACAGAAGCTATTTTGTTTTACCAATTGCAGTTCACAACAGGTAGAATATTTGTCTAGAAAATTATTATACTGATATTTTCATTATCGTACATATTTAAAGGTACTTTTTAAAATTTTCACCTGGCCATTATCATTCTAGTGAATAAAAGGTGATCAATGGATCTATATAAAACTTTGAAACTTAATGAGAAATTTTGTATTTCATTAAGGAATAAAATAAAACTCAACACTGTCTGGAAGAAAGAATTCCTCAAGTAAATAGTTACTATCTATTGCCTGTTGTTATTGGTAACTTAACGTGTCTCAGAACCTCTCTTGTCCAAGTTCAGGAATCTACCAGGAGGCCACTAGTCCAGAATTTACATCCTCTTTCAAATGTAAAAGGATGTCTGTCACTAAGGTCTTCAGTAAAGAGACTCTTATGAAATGCACGTGAATATAAAAATCTCAAAGAAAAGTCCATTGACTTTGATCCCTATACTGCATCAATTTCACCACCACCATTCTCAAATTATGGTTTGATTCTCCTTTTTCTAATTCAATACCAATGAGGACAAAGATGAGGGAAGAGTCATAAATGTTTCTCACATGGATGTCCGCCCAAAAACACACTTAAAGGGGTTTGATATAGAGGAGACAAACTATTATCTGCAATATCAACTGTATCCTTAAGTGTTTCTCATGTTTCTGAAGCAAGTATATAAACGATAGAGTAGAGAAAATTGTTCTGGGTAGTCTGGAAGACATGCATACCTTTTCCTCATACCCAAAGAAACTGTACTGTTTAGTGGAGTTATAAAATAATACTCTTATAGGTAAACTTTAAAGTCTTATAGATGAATTTAATTTAATTTCCACTACTAGAATGCTGTGTTTGTGAGGCAAAGGGAAGAGGGAAAGAGGGAGAGAGAGATTTATTTTTGTTTTAAAACATATTTAGGGAATAAAAACAAAAGACAGTACAGCTAAAATCTGGCTCTATTTGGATTCTGATTTTGTATTTTACATCATGACCTTTACTCCTAATGTATCTTTGAGGCAATTATCACTGTTGCTTAATAGGGAAAAAAAGCAGTATATTGAGATTGTGTTAACAACAGGAAGCAGTATCAAAGTAAGGAGCAGAATCATTGTAATAAACTATGGAAGTCTTTCAATAAAGTCTTCTCTTGGGTGGGAGATAGTTCAACAGGAAAAGGTGCCTGCCACTGAGTATGACAGTTGAATTTTGATCTCCAGGGCTCACATTATATAGAGAAAACCAACTCCCAGATGTTATTCTCTGACCTCCACATGTGTGTCATGGCACACATATGCCCACATATATACATAGGCATATACAGTGCACAAAATAAATTAATACATATATAAAAGAAACCGTTTAAATAAATTGCTTAACTCTATTCTCCCTACATAATCACACAGAGACATACATAAACACACACAGAGACTCAGAGTATTATAGCTAGTCACAGTGCAAATATGTGTCATTGGTACCTGGAAAAAGAGGTTCTTCTTTTCGTAAACTGGCCACCTCAAATCCAGGGAATTGATGGGTGTTCACGTGTGTTCCTAACCTATAATTACTTTGGTGCTGTTGAAATGAGATGGTCTGCAGTTGCCAGGCCAGACTCTAATCCAAATGACACATGTTAGGAGACATTCTGAGAGAAAAAGGCTCACACTGCACAAAACAATGCAACAGTGGAAGTGTTTTAGAGAAGTAGATGAGCAATCCACACCACCAACCGCAGAAACTGGAAGACGCAGATGATGTTTCCCTGGAGACTCCAGAAGAAGTCTGGTCCTGACCTATTGCTCCCTGCATATCAAGATTTGGGCTTCAATCCAGTTAGAAAATGCACTGTGGTTATACTAGAGCACTTGGTTTCTGGCTGCGATAGTATCAGCCACTGGATCTAATACACCAGATCTCTGCCTTTGCTCAGACGTTCCCTCTGCCATCCCTCCACTGGCACAAACAATTCTATGTGTCCCCAGAGGTTTAGAATTTCCACAATTCCATCAACTAACATCATCAACTTTATTGTCCTTTCCCGTTGGGGCATTTTGTTCATGTAGCTGTTGAAGTCCATCTGATAGTCCATAGTGTGCCTTTCTAACTTTCTTTGGGGATTTATTATTAACATTATTATTAGAAGATGGTCAGTATTACATCAGCATTTCCCATGGAGCAATGCTTCTCTGACCTATCAATGCTTGAACAAGGCTCTCCTTGTATCTGATGTTCTTGTCTAACTTGTAGACATTTGTTTGGAAGTCACTTTATTAACTGAATTTTTAAAACTAGTGGATGTACCACTTGCTCGAATATGAGTTCTAGTAAACAGGAAAGGACAAAAGCCATTTTAAGTACAGGAGGATAAATCAGCTGGTAGAGTATTTTGATGGTCTACATGAGGGCCCAGAAGAATTTCTACCATGACAATTCTACACTTAAGAGTAGCTTAAGGCAAAATGAAAAGAAAAAAATGACAATGCCGGATGAATTAACAAATGTCTCTGAAAACAATTGCCACATTATAATTTATCAATATCAGCATACCTGCTTCATAAAGGGAGGATATAGAAGGCAGCGAAGAGCAGCATGTCTTTGGAGACAGAATCTGAGATGTCAGAGAAACTCGGGCATGTTTCCTGTGCCCTCCATTCAGCACATGAGGAAGCTGCCTACCCCGCTGTTATTATATGTGATATTAGTGTTTGTAGAGCTGTTGTGTCTGCCATGATCCCATGTTTCCAAAGGCTAAAAGAAAATATGACGAGGAAATTAAAGTTTCATGCTACCATGAAGTGAAATATGTGCCATGGAGTTTGGGGCCTGGTACACCTCGGGTTGTTTTGAGGTTCCAAAAGAAAAGGATGGTCTCAGCTTCATGTGGAGTGTATTCCTACAGCTGGAGATGCCTTGCCTGAAACCAGATTTCGTCTTCTCTGAAAGGAGACATCACCGGATGTATTTGAAGAGTCTGTTCAACAGGAGTCCTGTTTTAGCAATGCCTCTCACTGCTTCTTATTCCCTCAAGCTGTGCAGTGAATACTAACTGCCCTGCCTGCTTCTGTAAGCCAGGAGTAAGACGTTTCTGAACCACTCAAATGCTAATTGTCATCGTGTAGAAATTGCTCGCGGTATAACCGTCCTTTATCCAAGCTCCTCATGTCTAGGAATACAGGCATGTTTTAGGGCATGCCATTTGTTGCATATCTGTGCTTAAGTACTTACTTCCTTTGAAACTTGTGCCTAATTATCTTTTTCAGGAGAGAAAATGATGTTTATAGTTTGCAGCTTTAGGAACTGGATGTGTCTGGGAAAAAAAATAAGATCAAAGTACTTGAGTGGAAAGACAGCTCATTTTTTCTCTTAAAAAATAACTCATTTGAAACAAACATTAAAGTATATTAGTACCCTTAAGAATTTTCTGAGTAAAGAATAAATAAGTGAATGACTGTGCATAGTAGAGAAGTAGAGTTTTAAACAGGCACTCTCATCTCTTTCAGAGTGATGTAACATGTTTAAAAGAACCATCTTCACCAACAAAGAGTGGATATAAAAAAACGCTCAGCTGACTTTACCCACACAGAGAAGATACTGAGATTTTTGCCTATGAATATGTAAATTAATGGAATTTGATGGATGCCATCAGAGAATTGAGGCCATGTAGAAAATATTTATCAAGCACAATCCTGAAACACAAAATATGATCCTTAAAATAATATAATCATTTCTAATGTATAATATCACAGAAGAATTGTGGACTTGGATTTATTTCCAAAGGTTTTTGACTGCCTTTCAAATTATAGTGAACAATTTTCTGGGCCAGATTTGGAAAGTCGGGTTCATACCAGTGGGAGGGAAAAGAAAAATTGGAGAGGAGAAAGAGTCTATGGTGATCAAATATAGCATGTGCTTTGCAGTTGGACCTAATACAGATCAGGTTATTTAAACTTTCACACTTAAAGAAAGGTCTCAGCTAGGTGTAAAGGCCTTTCTATAAGCATGAATATTGAAGCAGAGGCAAGAGGACTAAAGAGGATTATATCATCAAGAAGAGGACTAGATACATAGGCCCTGAGAGAGGAAGAATTTGGGTGAGGGAGAGGAGAGGGGCAGGGAGGGAAGAGGGGAGAAAGGGTGAACCCAAAGAACAAGATAAAAGGGAGAGGGAAGATGGGAGGAAGGGGTGGAGGAAAGCAAAGAGGGTTAGAAATGAGGTCTCTGAATTAGGTATCTGGAATATAATTCTGAATCTGTATCTGGGATCATGATAACAAGGGAGAACATTGGAAAAATTCCCCTAAGTATAAGGAATGAATACCCCATCTCAGAGAGAATCTGAACATGAAGAACTCACAGAAGGAGGCAAAGCCTGATAATCCTAAAGTGCCTATGTTTTCCCAGACACTTTTAATCTTTTACTCCATTTTATCTCTGAGACAGCTTCATTGTTATAACGTATAGTTATCTTCATTCTTAGGAAAAAATGTCTGAGTAGTTTCAGATGTCACTCTTTGATCTCACTACAGGAATCAGGATTCTAGATCTTTTCCATTTGTACCCTGACAATTCCAAGAGAGGGAGGAAGAGAGAGAGAGGGAGAGGGAAAGGGAGAGGGAGAGGGAGAGGGAGAGAGAGAGAGAGAGAGAGAGACAGAGAGAGAGAGAGAGAGAGACAGAGA
>NC_022010.1:75945757-76026495 GCF_000317375.1 Microtus ochrogaster
AGAGACAGAGACAGAGACAGAGGTGGTCAGTTTTCTCTGTCTTCATTTTCAGGTTTCTCAGGGTTTCCGGTTGATGGAGTTATGATTACCCCAGTTTATTACATACTGTATCTCTTTACTCACGCTTTTTTAGTATAACCTAAAGCTTTATTTATTGTGTTGTTTTCTCTGGAAACCAATATCCTTGTGCATTTATTCTATTCAGTCCTTAAAATTTTATTCATTTAGTTATTTATTTTGTTTTATTTTTTTGAAAATAGATTTCTTTCTCACAAAATATATTCTAATTATGGTTTCACCTCCCTCTAGATCTCTTATTTTTTCTTTCACTCCCTTTTTATCTGCATCCACTCCCTTGTATTTTGCTCATTAGAAAAAATGTTTCTAAGAAAAAAATATAAAAATGAGTTAGGATAAAAATCGGGTGGTGGTGGCACACTCCTTTAATCCCAGCACTTGGGAGGCAGAGGCAGGCGGATCTCTGTGAGTTTGAGGCCAGCCTGATCTACAAGAGCTAGTTCTAGGCTAGGCTCCAAAGCTACAGAGAAACTCTGTCTCAAAAACCAAAAAATGAATAATAACAATAAAATAAAATTAAAAAAGTTAAGATAAAACAAAAAAGAACATTGGGATATGTCAAAACAAACGAAGAGAAGAAAAAGGACCCAAGAAAACACACAAGAAACAAATACAGACACAGAGATACTTCATTCTCATACTCAGGAAAACCCATTTACTAATCTCCTCCCAGACAAATGCAAAGAGATTTTAAAATATTCATCTGTGAGCCAAACTTTAAAATCTTCCCTGTCTGTGAGGGGGTATCTATCATCTGAGAGTGAGATGATAAACATGTACAAAACACTTAAAATTATGGTTGATGGTAGATTAAAATTAATAGATAACATAGAAAAAGAACAACAAAGGAATTAGGGGGATAATCTGGAATGGCAGGCGTCAATACGAAGCAGGACCAGTGTCTGTGGCTAATGTGTTTGTAGGTTTCATGTAGAAGGTGAACACTTCAGAATCCAAAAGACAATAGAGGATTTGATTAGTCCAAATCACAGTTATGGCCTTTGAATAAACACCAAGTACTGTAAGGCAATAGCATTCAAGTCCTTTGAATGCTGCGGCAGCTAGCAAAGCACACAGAGTATTGTAAAGAGAGACAGGTCAATGCTGGGTGGTCGTGGTGTACATCTTTAATCCCGGCATTCTAGGGGCAGAGGCAGGTGAATATGTGAATTTCAGGCCAGCCTGTTCTACAGAGCTAGTTCCATGACAGACAGCCAAGGCTAAACAGAAATCTTGTCCTGAAAGACTAAAAAAGAAAAAAGAAACAAAGAAAGAAACAAAATCCACCTCCCAGGTTATAGGCCAGAGATGCTCCATTGACTGACAATAGGAGATGAAACAAGCTGTTGAGGAAACTGAACTCTATAAGATACTTTGACTGCTGGACTAATGAAATGTGTGAACTGGAAGGGAGACCTGTCAGTAGGCTCGTCAACAATGTTAGTGACTCAGGACACGATGCGAGGAATGAAAGAAATAAGAACTGGTTAATTTTTTTTTAACAGAAGTAGGCTAAATAAAGCTTTCAGACGAATCTTACCTATAAATTTCAAAGGGCATAGAATTATTCTAAGAAAAAAAGAAATGTCGGTAAAATCATTAACTAATAGAAAGACGGAAGAGTCCCGTTAGTCACCTTTGTAAGTAGTTCTAATTACAAATGCTGCAAGCACATCTACTCATAGCTCTCTAGGTCAGAAGTTCACGTGGGCTACTGGTCTCTCACCTGAGAGTTTCACAGCGGCTCTAATGAAGTCCTCATGGGATGTAGTGTCTTGTCTATAGCTTAAGGGAAAGAATCTATTTCCAGAGTCATTCGGTTTGCTCGCAGTGCAGGTTCTGTTGGATACACACCGAGATAGTTTTCTCTGTGGCTTTTAATAGCAGCATCAGCTCCTGGCCATTTTCCATCCCCTTTCCATCCTCAGAGACAGCTCCATTCCACGGAGTCACATTCTGTCTCTCTGACTCTCCATGTCTCTGCCTCCTTTCTTGCCAGCCTGCAAAAGTCCTCTGCTTTTAAAGATCTAACGTCCTCAGAATAATCCCACTCCAATAAGTTTCCTTTTTAACATAATAAAATGTAATCGCAGAAGCACACTTGGACCAGCAGAGGTTTTAAAGGTGAAGGCCAAGAAATTGTCATTATATCCATGTGTAAATGTTGAATGGCAGTCAAATAGATGAAAAATATATCAGCTCAAAATTTGGCGTCCATGTGTAGAGCCTTAAAGTCTGCCTTCACCACATCCTCCTGAAGCAGAGGGGCTTCGTCCATGAGGCCCAGCCAAAGGCACAGATGGAGCCACTGACACAAGGTCAGAGTTTTACATCTTGCAAATAACCTAGAAAAAAAAAATCTCAGTGACGCACTCTGTATCAGATGGACCCAAATGGAATGCCTGGCTTGCAGGTGATAAGGGCTTTTCTTCCTATAATGCTTGTCTGTCATTGTTTATAAGAAATTTGTAATCTGGATATATTGTATGGAAATTGAAAATATTTTCAACAAAGGGGGGAGTGGGAGCTTATTGAGAGGCTGTGCTACTAACGAGGTGAAAATAAACTTTCTGCCAAGGCCAATGACCTGAAATGATCTCCACAACCCTGGTGGTACATGCACCTATATACATACACACTCACACATGCAAAGGAAACAAGTAAGTAAAAATGTAGTGATTCTTTTTTTTTTTCCAGGAATAAACTTGATTTGGAAAATTCTGTCACAGCAAAGTTTTAATTGCCATATTGAATTTTACAGGTACTATACATATCATCTTCAAAATAAAAGCCTCCACATTTTGTAAGTGGAAGGAAAACAAGCCCAAACACTGCAACTGCAGTGATAGTCTTAGGCATTCTCCTGCTCCTTATATCTCCACCCCATTCTCAGTGGTACCCACTAATCTCATGCTGTTTAAATAGTTCTGTGTCAAAGAAAAGATACATCCAATAATACTTTTAACCAAGAAAACAATTTACAGGACTAGTGATAACATTCAGCTTCCATTGGATTCAGACACAAGGCTGCTCTCTGAGAATATATGGAGCATGTCTCCTAGATGGAATAGGACGTAGTTAAGGAGGATGCACCAGGACTTATATCAGTCATCATCTGGTGAATTAATTAATCTGAAGCTTGACTAATGGGAAGCTATTTCACTGTTAAGGGTGATTAATTAACAATTTCTGATACTTGAGAATTAGTGCTTATATGTGCACATATATATGTTAATGCATCAATATGTATGTATAAATTATTCTATTAGGAATAATTACTTAAAATATTAGGTTCAGATTGTTTTAAAGGAGTTTAAATAACTCAATATGAATGGAAAGAAGTAGTGTTTTCCTGGAAGTTATAGAGGCTATAATAGTCCCTGTCGTCACATAAAATAGACATCCACAGAAGAGAATCTGAAGCCCGGCGACTCTCTCCTTGGCAAAATAATTTGACTTAATGCCAGAGGACACAGAACATGAACTTCAGAAGAGTTGTGAGACCTTCTTCTACCATGAAATAATCTCCATTGACTACAATGGAAACAAAGTAGAAGGGAATATGAAGGGTTGGGGTATTGTCAATGGCTGATAGACCATTTCTCCATGTTTACTGTAGTTTGAATTAAGAAGAGAGAATAAAGTCAGTGTTATGCTTTGAAATGAATAATTATTGTTGATTCAGATGTTAAGAATATGTATCAAACTTAGTAGCACCCCAAAATCCAAAGGCAGGAAATTATTCAGATGATTGTCAATTTGAAACTTGAGTTTACATGAATGTTAAGTTTTTAGCTGCAAGGTGAATTTAGGGCTGAGACTAAAGGAA
This sequence comes from Microtus ochrogaster, assembly GCF_000317375.1. NCBI lineage: Eukaryota > Metazoa > Chordata > Mammalia > Rodentia > Cricetidae > Microtus > Microtus ochrogaster. The sequence continues at coordinate 75,949,665 of NC_022010.1, forward strand.
AAAAAAATAACTCTTTCCTGGTATTTGAAGTATTGCCTTAATGACAAAAATTTTTGTTTAGTTTCATGTTAAAGAGTAAAGCTCAATTGAATAGTTCAAATAAAGGGTATTGAGCGAATTTCAGGAAACTGTATCTTCTTCGGGGGGGGGGCAATAAAACAATGAATCTCTCTCATTTAAAAACTTCATTTTCTTATATACACTTACCCATTAGGTAATCAAAATTGCATTTCATAGTATTGTTCATTTTATGAGATACAATTTAACTACATATAGGATGTATGTAATACATACAAATATATGATGATGAATATATTTGTGGGTATGTACTATGCATGTATATAGCTATGTACACCTATATGGACATATATACAGCAGTCATATAATCATTCCTATCATAGTTCCTAATTGTAGAAGTTAGTCATTGATATTTTTTATTTACTTTGTAAAAGGACATAACTTTACTTTCCTCATGTACTACTTTTGTTTAAACCTTGTAACAGGTTTAGTGTAGTCAGATTTATATAGAGGTCTTTAATCCATTTGTACTTCAGTTTTGTGTATGGCTATAGATATTAATCTATTTTCATTCTTCGCAGACTTTGAAAGAACAATTGTGTTGGGATTATGATGGGGATTGTATTGATCTATAGATTGCCTTTGGTAGGACTGCCATTTGTACTATGTTGATTCAAAAGCATGGGAGATCTTTTTCATTTTCTGGTATCTTTTTCAATTTCTTTCTTAAAAACTTAAAGTTCTTGTCAAATCAGTCTTACACTTCCTTGGCTAGTATTACCTCAAGATATTTTATGTTATATGTCGCTATTGTGAAAGGTGATGTTTCTCTGATTTCCCTCTCAGCTTCTTTATCATTTGTATATAGGAGTGCTACTGAATTTTTTTTTAGTTGATCTTGTATCCTGCCACATCACTCAGGGCATTTTTCAGCTGTAGGAGTTCTTTGGTATAGTTTTTGGGGTCACTTATATATACTTCCTTTCCTATTTGAGTCCCCTTGATCTCCTTAAGAGAAAGTGAGAAGTAGTCTTCAATGCATGGCACAGGAGACCACTTCCCAAAAATAACCCCAGTAGCATAGACACCAAGAGCAAGTATGAATAAATGAGACCTCCTGAAACTGAGAAGCTTCTGTAAAACAAAGGGCACTGACAAGAAGACAAAAAGGTGCCCACTGAATAGGAAAAGGTCTTCACCAACCCGACATCAAAGAACTGATCTCCAAAATATATAAAGAACTCAAGAAATTATACATTAAAATTCTAAATAACCCAATTAAAAAGTGGGGGTACTGAACTAAATGAAGAATTCTCAACAGAAGAATCTCAAATGGCCAAAAGATACTGAAGGAAATGTTCAACATCCTTAGCCATCAGGGAAATGAAAATCAAAACAACTCAGATAACATCTTACACCTGTAAGAATGGCTAAAATATAAAACACCAATGATAGCTTATGCTGGAGAGGATGTGGAGTAAGGTGAATACTCATCCATTGCTGGTGGGAATGGAAACTTATACAACCACTTAGGAAATCAGTATGGTGGTTTCTAAGAAAATTGGGAATCAACCTACCTCAGGATCCAGCAATACCATTCTTGGGCATATACCCAAATGATGTTCAATCATACTACAAAAGCATTTGTTCAACTATGTTCATAGCAGCATTATTTGTAATAGCCAGAATGTGGAAAAAACCTAGATGCCCCTCAACCAAAGAATGGATAAAGAAAATGTGGCACATTTACGTATTAGAGTAAAAAAAACGATGACATCTTGAATTTTGCATGCAAATGGATGGAATTAGAAAACACTATCCTGAGTGAGGTAACCAAGACCCAAAAAGATGAATATGGTATGTACTCATAAGTGGATACTAGCTATAAACAAAGGACATTGAGCCTATGATCCCAGAGTCCTAGAGAGGCTCAGTTGTAAGGTGAACACAAAGAAAAACATACATAGATCCACCTGGAAATTGGAAACAGGCAAGATTGCCTGATAGGGTTGAGATCATGGGAATGGGGGGGGGGAAGAAAGGGTAAAAGGAAAAGAGGAGAGGAGAAGGGGAGGGTTGAGGAGAGCTTTGCGGGAATGGATAGTCGAGATGGAGGAAGGACAAAGATGAGAACAAGGAAAGAGATATTTTGATTGAGGGAGCCATTTTTGAGTTAGCAGAGGCCTGGCTCTAGAGAAATTTCCAGGAATTTACAAAGATGACCCTGGCTAAGACCCTAAGCAATAGCGGAGAGGGGGCCCAATATTGACTTGCCTTGTAGTCAGATTGATGAATATCTTGGATATCACCATGGGCCCTTCATCCAGCAACTGATGGAAGCAGAGGCAGAGACTCACACTGAAGCACTGCACTGAGCTCCCGAGGTCCAGTTGAGAAGTGGAAGAAGTGAGCATGGGTGGAGATGTCAAGACCATGATGGGTTCACCCACCGAAACAGTTTGCCTGTGCTGTAGGACTGGAAAGGAAAGCATGTGACTAGACGGACTTGTCCTTCTGAATGTGATGGATAGTTGAATTGCTGGGGTAGGCTGAGGGGCTGCTGGCAGGGGCACCAGGATTTATCCCTACTGCATGTAGTGGCTTTTGGGGCTTCTATTCTCTTTGGATGTATATCGTGCTCAGTCTGAATGTAGTGGGGAGGGCCTTGAACCTTCCACAGGGTGCTGTGCCCTGCTCTCTCTGAGAATAGGATGGGGGTGGGATGAGACAGTATGGGGGGAAATGAGAGGAGGGGAGGGAGTGTGAACTTGGACTGGTATTTTTTTTAAATAATCTTTTTTTTGTTGTTGTTGTTGTTTTTCGAGACAGGGTTTCTCCGTAGCTTTTGGTTCCTGTCCTGGAACTAGCTCTTGTAGTCCAGGCTGGCCTCGAACTCACAGAGATCCACCTGCCTCTGCCTCCCGAGTGCTGGGATTAAAGGCGTGCACCACCACCGCCCGGCTTAAATAATCTTATAAATTAAAAAAAAACTTACAACAAAAATAGACAACTTCCAATTCTTTGCTTTTTACAAAAAGAACAGCTAACTGTGCAAAAATTGCTTCTTCAATGCTGACAATATAAATATATTTTTCCTTATAAGAGTTTCCATTTAGCTGGAAACAGAACCAACATCATTGTATCCCCAGGGTTTTAAAAATACTCAGGAGACAAGTCCTAGGATATTCTGCTACAAGCATTAATACATAGTCTACAAACATCCTCATGGGACTGTGCAAAACTACCTTTTGCTGTCTCTCCTGTGTAACTAAAATGGCTTCAGATTTTATTTAATTATTTTTTTTGGTAAGTGTGGATGGAAATTAGCATGCGTTTATTATAAAACTAAAAGAAATAGCATTAATTTAATAAACACAGTACTGATATCTCCTGTATATTACAAACATTTTATGTAATTGATGTAGCGTAGCAAGCAGAGCACATGTCAAAATTTTAACACTATCCTGTCTTATAAATGAACTCTGCATAAGCTTGAGAAAATATCAGTGATGAAGAAAATTGTTTTATATATTTTAGGCATATCTGACTACACTCCAAAGCTGATTCTCTAGAAATTTAGACACTTCTCTAGGACCCATATTCTGCCTTTTAAAGAACAGAAAGGAGTCATTTTAACATAGGTTAGATATGCATTCATATAGGCTTGAAATATATCTTCTCACACATCTCATCAATATATTAAATGCCATTCATGTGAAAAATTTCAACATGTATCAATCTTATTTGAACAATGTATTTATAAAGATAAGGAACAGAGTAACATTTTGCAAGAGAATGCTTGAGTCTTTTCTTCCTGACACAGCTACAGATCTCTTGAGTGCATTTAGGAGCTCAAAACCAGGAGCACATTTGGAAGGCACAGGAGTAAGCTATTGCACAATGAATGTGCCCTGGTTCTGCATACAACTCACTGAGTCAAAACTACAGTGTTTTCCCAAGTAATTCTCACTGACCACCTCCCCCAATTTCAACAACTCTCTAAAAATGCTGAGCTGTCTCTTCTTTCTCAAATAATTATTTTAAGTTTCTTTTCCTTTAAAAGTCTTTTATTATGTATTTTTTTACACTTGACTGCAGTTTCCTCTCCTCCCAGCTCCTCCGTCTACCTCTGCTTCTACCCACTTCTCTTCTCTTTCTATTTATAGAATGTCAGGCCCCCTCATGAATATCAACCAAGCAAGACATATCAAGGTGCAGTAAGACAAGTTACCTCCCCTCTTGAAATCTTTGTTTAGAGTTATTTTCATGAGTACTCTACTTGTATCATTTCTACCCTTTATTCTCTACTGCAACTCCTTTCTTACCTTTTCTCCGCCTTTACTTCTCCTATAGTTATGTCTGTTTTACGCACAGTATTATGATTTATTATGTGTGTGTCTGTGTATACTACCTACTGAGCTTCTGAATCTATATAATGTTGGTCATACACACATATGTTTAAGGCTTACCACTTGGGATCAGATAAGCCATCGCAAAATTTATCAATGAAGAAGACTGATTCTTCTCTCTGTAGTCAATACTTTTTCCCTCTTGAGAGAATATTAAGGGATGAAATGACAAACAACTATAAGTCTCTAATAATATAATATTTACTGGGATTTTTCTAATAAAAAGAGGATAATAAAAGAAGTGTAATGTATTCCTTGTTAGTATATGTTGATGTTTTTCTTCAGGTCCTATTTAGGTTGACAAACGGGCAAAGTATTCCATGGGTGAGATGTTTTTCTTCAGGTCCTATTTAGGTTGACAAACGGGCAAAGTATTCCATGGGTGAGATCCTCCTAAAGACAAAGACAAAGCCAACAAGGGGATCTTGAAAATGGTCCTCCCTAGATGAACTCCTAAATGGTTACCCAATATCTCATGGTTGATCCTGAAATAAAATGCTTGTGAGTTACGCTGAACAGACTGTGTAGTATGTGTATGTGTGTGTATTTGTAATAATATAAATTAAGCATAAAAGACCATAATTTCTAAAGGAAACAGAAACATGGAAGTGGTTGGATGAGAAAGGGAAAATGGAAAATGATTTACTTATATTTTAGTAATAATTTAAAAAAACAAGAAAGTGCAATGTAGTAGGACTCCTATTCCATCTGGCCTTATCTCTAGACTCAGCCCTGCTGTTTGTATACTGTAGATACAGGCTGTGAGAATGAGATGTGATAAACAGTTTAGTAACACTCAGGTACTGCAGGGTTTTAAATCATCACACAGACGCAAATATACTCACTCTAGAAATTCTCTGACAATAGAAAAATAATCTTTCAGAAACTTTCTCTGCAACAGTAAAAATAGTAAAAATATTTGTCCCTTTACCATTGAGTTAGGTCAAGATTTCAATTAAAGAGAGTTAATTCCTGCACTGGAATCTAAGGGAAATATGCATTCATTAACTATCATCCTATATAATACTACTTGAATTTGGAAATATTTTTAGATATAACTGTAATTTTTAACTTTTGCAATCATCAAAGACTGTTCCTTTTATTTAGCCTCTCAATAATTTGTTTTTGCAGTAGATGGAAATAGACAAGGAATAATCAATAACTCCCTATTTCTCTTTAAAGGAAATATAGTAAAAATGAAGAATTAAAGTATGGCTTGACATATCATTATGAAAACAGGGGAGATTGCTCACGGAGCCATAAGAACTGATCTTGCTGTGGACTCGTGTTTTGTTCCTACCATTAGGTCAGGCAGCTCACAACCATCCTAACTATAGCACAGAGTGAGATTTTCTTCTAAGTTCTACAGACACCTGAGCTCACATGTACACATATCCACATATAGACACACAATACATGCAGATACTTTAGAAATAAATTTTACTATTACATCTAAATAGGCAAATCTCTCTTTTAATTAACCAGAGCAGAATTTAAATCCTGAAGAGTTAGAGTGTAAAAGCCCATGAGTTAATGGCAGTGCTGTGTACATGTTTGTAGGTATTAATTAATCCATAGTCTTTAAATAATTATTAAGATAATTCTTTATGTATTTACTACTCTCTCATTAGATCTTATTTCCACTTTATTTATTGGGATGTCAACAGTGTTTTAAGAAATAAATTAACAATGGAGTCACCTATGAATGATAAAAGAAAATCATTGTCAAGTTAATAAAAGGACCACAATTGGACAATCACACAGCTATATGTCCTTGATGGTGTTGTCTAGTATTATAAGTGCAAGATGGACATTGAGAATTTTCTGAGTGGAGATTTATACTGCTATACACAAACCCCGTTTAGCACTCTGGCTCAGAAAATCCACCAATTCTCTGGCCTGATATAAGGTGTTCAGGGGATGAGAGATTCTCATAGTAAGGGACGCAGGAGGCTTTATTTGAAGCAGCAGAATATAAATTGGGTATTTTGCATTGCGGCTATTGGAATGAACAGTGGGATAAGTAGTCTGTGGTCATTTAGGGAGATTTAGTCAACACGAGAAATGGTTTTACTGTGCTTAGGATAAATGATGGCTGGAAGAATCACAGATCAACAGTTGACACCTCAAACTTTGTCAGACTTGGTACTCTTAGCAATTTTCTACCAAATAACTCTACTGTGAGGATAACCCAGTGCTTTATGTGACATCTTGCAAAGTCACTGAGCTCAATCCTCTGTCTGCTTTAGGAGAGTCACCCACCCACTCATTCAGTCTCTGTTGTGACAAAAAAGTCAATCTTCACACATTCATGAATTCAAAGAAACAACTTTATCTACTTATAAACTATTTCATTGTCTTGTAGACAAACTCATAGCAACTTCAAGAAACAGAAAGGTTCAGACTTTACCCACAGTAAACAAAGGGAACATATTCAATGAAATTAACAAGGTACAGATATAAGTTCAAATGAAGTTAGAAATTTTAGTAATGTTTTCTGTTGTAAACTTATTAACCAAGGCTTTATTTTCTTACATTTTCAATTATTAAAGACACAATAGCATAAGGTATGTCTAATACTATTACTTATAATTAAAGAGACTATATATATAGCCTTATAATCTCTTTAATTAATGAAAGACAAGATCTTTATTATGCAAAAGCAGTACCATGTTGCAAAGTAAAATTAAACAAATGGTGGTGTTATAGTAAAAATTAATATAATTCTTAGTTTCCTAATTCTTGCTTAGTAGTCTCAAAGCTTGAGACAATGCTAGGATAGAGAAACTCTAACTTATGAAGATGATTAGGATGAGCAGATAAAGGCTAGAGCAAAAGTCCATCAAGCTCTTTGGTTCTCTTTTCTACTGAGTTTTACTGAGTTGTTTTTGTTTTGTTTTTCTTTTTTTTCAGTGCTACTGGTCAAAACTAGGGCCTCACACATGCCGGGCACACATTTTACCAGTGAGCTACATGCCCAGCCTAGCACTCTTTTCTTAAAAATAAAAGTGCCTAATGACAAGGACTTTATCATGGATACTTGAAACTTTATTAAAACATCAAGTAGTTTTGTTTTACTGGCCATAACATACCTCATTTTTTGCTTATTCACCATAAATTTTTTTAAATCTTTGATAAGGAATGCTAATAATAAGCCTTAAACATTGTTTCCACATAATCATCCTATATATCATTTCAGTTCAGTGTCCATATACTTCTTGTCTAGAGTATTGCTATACATTTCTAATTAATTTTCCTGCTTCCAAGTTAATTCTCCACCAAATAATATTTGCTGCTGTTAAAACCAAGGTCATGAAATTTCCCTTATTATATTTTACCTACCTCTCATCATTGTACCTACATTTAAGGACTTTGGTAGCTACTATTTTAAATTTATATTATTCTGTGCTTGGCCTACCATTGCTCCATCACCTGCTTGTCACCCATATCCTCACCATTTCAAGCACACTGTAGCCCCAGCAGCTTCTTGCATCCTATGACCTTTAGCATGCTATTCCCTCAACCCAGATTGTTCTCTCTGTTGTGTGACTTAATTTCTTCTTAAAATAAATACTAATGACAATTAATAGTTAAAGATGACTTCTCTGCCCTTACACCATCCAGAACAAGTCTTCTTCTGTGCTTTAATGCACGTATATTTTTCTTTTTTATCTGCTATCATTTCAGTCATTTAAAATACTCTATGACTTGCACTACAACATTTATTATATTGCATCATAACTTTTGATAAGTTAAGTCTTACTAAGGCCTGTAGTTTCCTTGTTTTCTTTACCACAGGAGAAAGTAGTAAGGGAATTTAGTCTTCTTTTCCATCTTACTGGTACTGTCTCTAATATTTTATTTTTCATTTGTAGACCTCCCTAATACTATAACCAATAGGAGTCTTCAATTCACAGCTACCCATAGAAACTCCTCAGCACACTCTCCCTTACACACACCCACATACAGTGACTCCTATCTGGTTTCCCCTGACCTTTATAACAGGAAATAGAAGAGAGAAGCAGAATAATGAAATATGAATCAATACCCAATGTTCTGAACCCTGGTTTCATCACTTATGTCACGCTGAACAAAGAGCTCTCTGTAAAGATGAGTCGTCTCAATATGCGACATACTGAGAGTGGAATGTCGCTGTGTTATATTTGGTGTTCTCTCAGAGAATGGGTGTCCTGGCATAAGGATTATCTCAGAAAGATTGGACATAGACATGTTTCGCAGAGAGCATAGCATGGTGATTAGCATATGCTCAGAACTGCACTGAATTCAAATCACAGTTCAATGAACTTGGGTAAGAGCTCTAAACTATTTATGTAACAAATTACAATATGCTAGGTACTGGTAATAACTGTTGTGATCTCCTTGAGTTACAAGTGAGTGAGAACATATAAAATATTTCACTTTCATGGTAGGCTGGTGTGCCACTAACATAGCTGAGAACTTCCTGTGGAGCTGCCGCTGTAGTCTACCTTTGAATTTTTTGTTGTCTCTTCCCTCGTTCATTCTCCTGCTAATCCCACACATGTTCACAAGCACAGATTTTCTGGCCTCTCTTCTAACATAATGAAAACTCGGGCAGATTATTAAACTTCATCCAGCTAAATTCTGGAACAAAATAGCCTTCCCACCATGAACAGCACTGGTCCAGTTCTCCTAATTCTATTTCAGTTTGTCCACCAGGGAAACCTATGGCCTAGTGCTTACCATGGGTCACTGAATGGGAAACAAACCCTTAAAATTTAAACATTAAATTTCCTAAAACTCAACCTGCCAAAACATATCAGTCATTCAGAAAAAAAAAAAAAGATTTTCTTATTTATCCTACTCTGCCAAGACCCTTCGGAAATGTTCAACAGCTTTCAATCCTATGTTGACTTACTGTCTTGTTTATGTTCCATGTAAGGAAGAACAAATCATTAAGAAACAAAAACTCAGTATATTTAAGAGTGCACACTTCTATTAAGAGGAATGAAGCTGTTAATAGCATATGGCATAGTTCTAGAACCTTCATCCTGAGATAGTGGTGAGGTAATTCACTAATCAATTTTACAAATGTCTCTTTGAATGCATTTGATGGCAACAGGTGAGAACACCTAACCAAGAGAGGAGATATTTCAGAGAAAATCAAATTCTAAATGAAATATAATCTGACTATTTAAATAGAGTATGCTCACACATAAGTTTTAAGATAGTCTTTGCAAAATGTATGTGATGCAATCTATTCTCATACATCTCAGAATATATTCTGAAATTGGTAGTTAATACATAAGGTGATTTTGTTTTCTAAATTAGGACAATCTGAAAATTTGTTTCGGCATCCTATTAAAATTCCTGCCTATTTCCTAGAAAAATAGTATTTTCTATTAACTGCATTTTAAAATATAAGTTATAGGTTATCTAAAGCAAGATAACTTATCCTAGGCAAAGTATTTTTTCAAGCCCATGATTTGAAAAGGGCAATCTATCATACTTTGAAAGTAAAATTGGTGTTTCCATAATATTGGAAGTCACTGCTTTAAAGTACATAAATACATAATTCATGTGTTGTGGCTCACTGATTAAGAGAATAATTGACCATATGGACAAGGCTACACTATAGACAGTTTTGAGATATTTGCTAGAATGTTCTGATTGTGTTCATTCACCTTAGGTTTTAGAGACCAAGTTCTGTTTATTTCACCAGACTCCCCTTCATTCAGAGATGGTGTTGCGAGGCTAATTTTTACAGATAAACACATTTCGGGGCCACTAATGTTTCATAACTATAGTTGCAAAAGAACAAGAGACTTCTAAAGCAACTGTATTTCCATGGCGACATGCATAAACAAATACAAAAATGATTCCCTTGATGATTGATTAGCAGAGTCAGGGCAGAGCCTGTCTGATATTTCCAAAGTTTGCTTGTGACATTCATGATGGGCTCTTTGGGGGAGAGAAAGACAGAAGGATGCCAAAAGGACTTTGATACAGGAAAGAGGTAACAGCCCCTGAGAACTTCGCCTGTATGCTTTCCTGTCGGGGAGAAAAATCACGTACTTATTTTGCACCTAATAAATATTTCAGAATCATTTATGAATAATTATTGCAGTTTCCACGCTTTTGTAAAGTCGCAAGGTGAAGAAATGGAAAAGGAAAGTACATTCTAGGTTCTGAGCCTGTCGCTAGCATGTCTCTGGAAACCCCCTCTGTCCTCACAATAGATTAACTACCCTCTGTGCATACTATATTTTCGTTCAGCTTTTCCTATGCTGAGTCTGGGCTGAAACAGTCGTTGTCTGTGGTGGTGCCTGGGTGATTTTCTAGCCGAGCTCTACCCACCCAAGTAGCTGTGATACCGGCTTTCACTGAAGCCTTATTACTCTTAAAAGAGCAATTTGGTTGGCTGCGCGGCTATTAGGATCACACAGGCAGCCTGAATGCTGTCAGTACAACTGCTTCTCATCTTTTTCACACAGTCCTGACATCCCTTCCCTTTGCTGCTGGACACACATTCCTGTTTTTATCATTTTCAATCAAGCGCACGCAGGACGCTGAGGAATATTCCCACTGAAAGCAAAGTGGAAAGCGGGAATGATTTTACAGCTCCTACAGTGGAAACAGTGCTGACTGCGGGCTGAGGAGCAGGAGCTGGATCCGGGAGAAATGTAGCTTGGCTTAGGGCTACATCAGGGAGCTGCTCCTTCAGCTGTTAAAGATTGCAAAACACCACCTACCTCCGGCTTCTCAATGATTAATGCTATTTTCATAACCAGGAGGGAAGAGGATGTGAGAAATTTTGTAAAATTCACTTGTGGAAATGTTATCAACCGAGAGAGTGGAGAAAATTACTAGACTCGAACTTCTCTTCGTTTTGATGCTTTTCTTCTCTGGACCAACACTGAGCAAGCTGACCAGGACCCCCTGGAAGGGCAAACCCTGGAAGGGGGGTAAGTGATGAAAGTTTCCAGTTAAAGGTTAAAAGGGAGCAGCCAAGGGTAGCTCGTGGCAACTTGAGAACAGCTAAGGGGAGAGGAGAGGTTTCTGTTTGAAATCTGGTTTTTATTTCAGGAAAAGGGATCTGTGTGGTAGGTGGCTCGGAGGAAGAGTTGCTGTCTCTCTTACTGACATAAATATGTGATTGCAATTTGGGCATGCCAGGCTTCTAGTGCGTTATAGTGATTGTTTCCAGCAGGGAGACTCTGGAGCCAGATGCACGCTGTTCTGTTCGAGTGCAGGGAGATGTTTGCTCTCTTTAGGAAGCTGGGTTTTAAAAAGAATGAAATAGATTCTGAATACTCTTGAGTTTTTGGCAGATTTTGTGAAACGGTCAGAGTGATGTTCAGAGAAACACAACCAGTACTAAGTCTGTGGCTGGCTCTATCACAGTTGATGTGCTAATAAAGATAAATTGTGCTAACTTTAGTCAAAAAGAGGTAACTGCTGAATGAGGAAAAAGGCTTGCAATACTTTAGAGCTTGGCCTCGGATTTACTTTGACTGTTGAAAAATGTGAGCTGTGGATTTTTGAGGCTTTGAATCTACCCTATTTCAAAGTTCATTTGGTTCTGCTTCACCCAGTGACATCTGTTTATATAAACACAAGTTATCAAGGTGCGTGTTCCGTGGATGCAGTAAACTAAAATGATGCTGCAGAATATCCCAGGAGAGTGTATACATCGTGGGGAAAACCATGATGGAAGATTTTTGAGGACATTGCTGTGCAAAAGCCTTCCCTTTACCTAATATTCATCTCACCTTTAAATAAAAATGTTTGCTACATCTGTGTGCACCCCCCCCCATGTCACAACACTCACCTTTGCTTTGGTGTCATGTGATGATCTGAGGTTCAAGAGAATGCAGGTTCATTAACAAGAAGATTTAATAATTCATCACGGTATCTCAGCAGGATTTTCTAAGTACCCTCGCCCCTTCAGTTTGATCTTTATCTTTATCGTTGTGATGCTTTACAGACATTACAAATCTTCTGCCTACATACCTTCCAGAGAGAAGTTCCAGCACTTAGACTGTTGGTGCACACCCACGAGAGGGGTGCCGGGCCAAACTATCTTGGGCCTTGTAAATTATATCACCACATTACTGTATTGCTCAGTGCTATTGACGGATTTTTCACTTGTACACTGCAAGCTGTTATTTATGCTTGCCTGCATGGCAGGTTTAGGTGGCTTGGGATCCGAAGATGTATGGCTCTATTGACTCCAGGAGATGTCACGAGTGTTGACTTATATTTCTTATATACAGTTTTCAAAGACAGTCAGTAGTTATAACATGTCAAAGTTTAATTTCCTGTGTTAAACTTCAGTAGTGGACGCGGACCTCTCCAAACTCAGGGAGAATGTTAAATAGCTGTGGAGTTGTTCGAACAGTCTTGATCTAGTCAAAATGCCTGCGCATGTTCCCGGGCGCTTATTCATTCCGCACAGTTTCAAATACAGATGTGTGAGGTTTCATTTGTAAATCAGGTCTGGAATGCTTCGGCTTTGAACATGTCACTACTTTTTTTTTTTCCTGATGTACTCTAACTAGCTCAGCTAGAAAGATGCTAGCTCTGCTGTATGATGCTGATGTGACTCAGTCGAGCTCGGGAATAGGCAATCATAACAACATATTTTATGCATTTGGAAAGCCATCTTGCGTGTGTGGAAAGGCCAGGCAAGTTACTAGAAAACTTTCGATGTGTCGACTGTGCTTTGAAATGATTTCCTTTTCAGTGCCTCTGTTTATCATTGTGTATGCAATGCATAAATACGTTGCACAGACTCAGGGCTTCTGCAAATGCAGCCTTGCCTTGACATGCATATGCACATGTTGTAAATATTTATTTATTCATCAGCTTGGCTATTGATGGTGCCACGGAATCTTTCAGTGGGTTGTTAAATTCTTACTTTTTCACTTGGCATATTAGGAAGTCTTTAAAAGCACATTTAAAACGTAACTTTACCTTGTAGGAGGCAGTTGTCTTTTCATTAACTTTTAGCATATCTGGCATAGGTATGGTGTGTGGGGGACAGAAAGGGAAGGGGTGAGTCTTTTTAAATATCACTGCTTGGGAAGCAATGTTTGAAAAGCGGTTCTTCGGTTTGCTTTATGTCACCACTATCTAAGTGCACCTGCTTATATACAAAACCTTTAAAACTAGCACACTAGTCTCCAAAGTCCTGAACAAAATACCAGTAGCAAATAAGAGTTTTCCTCAGAAGTGATTGTGACCCTCCCCCGCTTTTTTTTTTTTTTACTCTCATGTTGCCCGTGTGTTTGTCTTAATCTGATTGAGCAGCTGTCAACCTCCATATGGCAACCTGCCCACGCTGACAATTTCCATTTTTGTTGTATTAATAGGAACCATCATTCTGAAGGAAGAGGTTATTGGGGCAGGGATGAGAATTGGTAACATCACAGGCCAGCGTGTAGCCGTGGCCTGTGAAGGGTGGTGCAGACAGCATGCAGCTGCCATCACAAAGCAGATATCTGAACACCGACTTGTAGAACACTGACTGATGGGGATGTGCTGAATGATTTTTGGCTACCAAGACATTTTTTAAGCTTATCAATGAGTGTGACTTTCAAATGTAGGTTAGTAGGCCAGCAGTTTTCTCTGAGGCATATGGTTTTCTATTTAATCACATTATATGAATTCCTTAAGGGAAGGCTGGTGTCCCATCTGATTAGTTCATTGCATAACAGAAGTGATCATAAGGGTTTGTATTCACAATACACTCACTGGAAATCCTAATGACATGGCTCATATCATCTTCATTAAAATTAAAAAACCCAATTATTTTTTATTCAATTACCCTCGGTGGCAAGGAAGACTAAAAGAGAGGCATAGTTCTGCAGAGATGCTTCAATCCCATACTTCCAATGCAGATAACAAAGTACATAAAATATACATAAATCAGTATGATAATCTGTATTTTCATTACTGACAACTAAAATTTAGGCTAATTTTTAATATTCATGACTGCTGTTAAAGGGAAACGTTGGAGAGCTATTGATATTAAACAAAGTAGTTTTAAAGTTTAGAAATAGGCAATGTTGACATTTAACCTGAGAGTCAAACCCGAGCATTTGTTGCAGAGTGAACAATGCACACATCCCATACAGATGAAGCAAAGGGGCGGGGCTACGCCTGACCCTGCTTAAGTGTCTCCTCCTAGAAGCAGTTGACTTGATTCTGTTGAAAGCTCCTGGGAGTGTATGTGGGCTCCTCCAGTCTCCTTAGCGCTGGTGCAGAGGATAACACTAGGTTCTCCTCCAGTCTCTTCAGCACTGGGCTCTCCTCCAGTCTCCTCAGCACTGGTGCAGAGGATAACACTGGGAACCAAGTACAACTTATCAAAAGTTGATGATGCAGAAGATTCTCTTTCAGCCCGGCTCCCCATGGCACGCACACCACCTTGCTCCCTTTTATAAATTACAGCAACCTGCTGTCCATGTCTATCTTTGATAAACAAAGGAGGCTTCCCTGGCGGTTATCTTTTCCCTTTGGAAATGACTAGAATGTATTATGAACACACACAATGCCTTTGAGTTATTTTAGTTCCTAGTGCACTGAAGCATAGACACAGGATATTCAGAAAGTGCCATTATCTGCATGGTCCCATATAATATGCTGTCAATTAAAATAAAATTTATTGAAATTTGTGGAGTGTTTTGGACCTTAAAATTTATAGCAAGTTTTGTAAAAACTCTTTTATCCTGGTTAATACCTAGAAGCACATTATCTATCACTACTAAAATTTTATCCCAGGAAAATGAACTAATGAAAAATTTACTTTGTTTTGTCAAGTAACCCACATAGCACAGTATATCACATAACTTTTTAGAAAAACACTTTAGTAAGTATTTTTATGAATAAAATTTGAACATTTTGGCACTTGAGCAATGGCTCAGTGATTAAGAACACTTAATTTTGCAGAGAACTAAAATACATTTCAAAACACACATGGCGGGTCACAATGGTCTGTAAGTCCAGTTCCAAAGGGTCTACCACCCTCTTCTGACCTCTGCAGACATCAGTCATATACACAGTATTGTACATATATGCATGTCTGCAAAATACTCATATATAAAAATCAAAACAAATAAATTTTAAGAGAAACAGTTTCAACATAACTTAGATTTTGACAAATTTCAAATCGCCTCTACAACCCCTTATTGAACTTCTGAAGCTTTAATAATACTAGGTAGGCCCCAGATCAAATTAGTCAAGTATATTTGGAAGGCAATTTAAGATTATGTAAATCAAAAAGTGATCCTGAATAGTTAAGAGAAGACTTTTTCAGCTGTTAAAAAATTTTATGATGATCAAGGAGCCAAGGTCACTGAAACTTGAGGTATTTAAGGGAAAGGGGGAAAATAGCGTATTAGAAAGATCTTTATATTCCAAAGCCTAGAATACCCAGGGTGACTGGACTGTCATGAAAGCTGAAAGTTGTTCTTCTGCCCTTTGTTCACCAAGTCCTTAAGAGCACCTTCACCCTGAAGCGCTGATTGCTCTTCGAGCTGATGAGGGAGGGGGACTTGATCGGGGGAGGGGGAGGGAAATGGGAGGCGGTGGCGGGGAGGAGGCAGAAATCCTTAATAAATAAATAAGTTAAAAAAATAAAACAAAAAAATAAAAAAAAAAAGAAAAAGAAAGGCAATGGGAGGTTCCACTATCAAATGTAAAGTGGGAAACTGAGACCAAATATCTGAAGTCCTTACCTGGAACCTTAAAGGAGCAATGCATTTTCCCAGGAAAAGACATGTTTCTGTGAATTTTATGTTGGCTTTGAAAGCTGTTGATTCACTAGATAGCAGAAGATTGGTCTCATAGGAACAATGAAAAGTCACTATACTTGCAATTGTATAGGAACTCATATTTCATTTTTCTTGGAATGTATTGCACTGGAATGGAATTTTTTCTATTAAAAAAGCTTCAATTGAATCATTTCCATATTAAAAACCAAAAAAAAGGTTGCAGCTGGTACAATTTTAAAAAGAAAGGTATAACTACTGAAGTTACATTTTTAATTATTTACTCTTTCATACATTATCAAGTATCTCAATTTAGAATAAAAATTTCAGTGCCATTATTAAATCAGTTCTTTGAATCGATTACGTTCTTGGTGACACATGTTGACAATCACATTGCCTTGCTTGATTTCCCCTTTCATAGAAAATGTATACTGGCTTTCAAAGGATAGAAACAATTGTGGTTCCCGATTTGATATGCTTCATGTCTTTTTATTATGTTACTTTTGTAACTAATATCTAAATATAAATGACCTGAGAAACAGTTTCTATTGCTAGATTAGAGTGGGAGGTTGTTGTCAACTAACTTCTTTCTGTGTAACTCATGGTTTATTTCTATTAA
Source organism: Microtus ochrogaster (assembly GCF_000317375.1). Taxonomy (NCBI): domain Eukaryota; kingdom Metazoa; phylum Chordata; class Mammalia; order Rodentia; family Cricetidae; genus Microtus; species Microtus ochrogaster. Next base: position 75,966,464 of record NC_022010.1, read on the forward strand.
TTCAATATGAAATTTCAATTAGTAATAATTGTAAAGGATGGGATTAGACTACTATCCATCACTTGTACTCATTATTCTCATGCACTTTCAGTTATTTCTGAAAGATCAGGCACATTGAGTGTTTAAATATAATAGTCACAACAAAGTTCAGCCTACTACATGGTTCAAAATTGATTTTGGAGTCTTTTACATTAAGTGAAAGTGGGATAGTATTCAATTCAAAAATACATAGTCACAACAATAAAATGTTGTGATCATTAAACAAAAATGTTTATCAGATGACTACAGTTCACATACCATGTAAACTATCTAATTAATAATCCAGTTTTATTATATGCAGAAAGCAATTTTCTGGTAATTTCATAAAATATATTTTTAAAACTTAGAGAGTTTATTTTCCAGGGTAAAATTATATATTCTTGCATTCCCTTTGTGGCGTTGTATGTGGGGTATTACACAACAGAAAAAAAATAATGATGTTTTGAGATTATAAGGGAAATAGATGAATCTAGAAAACATCATATTGAGTGAGATAACTCAGATTCAGAAAGACAAATGTCATATGTACTCACTCATAAGTGGCTTTTAGACATAAAACAAAGAAAACAAGCCCAGAATTCACAATCCCAGAGAATCTAGACATTAATGAGGACCCTAAGAGATACATACATGGATCTAATCTACATGGGAAGTAGAAAAGGAGATCTCCTTACTAAATTTGGAGCGTGGGGGACATGGGAGACGGAAAAAGGAGAGGGGAGCAGAGAAAAACGTATAGCTCAATAAAATCAATGAAATTTAAGACCTGGAAGGAGGTGGGAGGTCCTTGGACTTCCCACAAGGCAGGGAACCCAGACTGCTCTTCAGGCTGATGAGGGAGGGATTGATTGGGGGAGGGGGAGGGTTATGGGAGGCGGTGGAGGGGAGGAGACAGAAATCTTTAATAAATAAATAAAATTTAAAAGAACTATCAAAAAAAGAGAAAAATAAATTCATACATTCTCTCAATTTTTGAAGGATTCATTGCATGAAGAATTAGGATAGACTCTATATATGTTCAATGCAATCCCTTCTTTATCAATATCAATAACTCTGTCATGAAAGAAGTAGACATCAGACTGAGAAAAAAAAACAAGATTGTGTTCTGAAGATGATGACACATTGTTAAATCTCTAATATAATAGTGACCAGCCAATAATTTGTTGATGTCAAAATCATAACTTAATAGCTTCAAAAATCCACATAGGCCAGAGAATCGCTGTTGAATAAGCAGTAAAGGCTTTCATTGATCTAACAGAACACTCAGCTCATGTTTTGCAAGGTCATGAACTGTGTAAAGACACACATAGGAATGTGGGTTTGACAATGTGGGTCATCCAATGTTATGAGTTAAACTTGATGCCCTAGTAGCTAGAGATATTTGAATGATAATGTCTTTCCATTTATGGACTGCAAGACATCATGAAGGTAACTTGAATATCCAAATTTGAGTGATATAAACTATGCTTCTAGCAAAATGCTTTAAACCATGAACTAAAAACAATATTCTCACATGGTACAAAATAAAATGCAATTTTATGAATCCATTTGTTCAAAGATCACTTGTAAAATGCTCCCAAAAGACATTTTTAACTCACCTGAAAGTATAAACATAAATATAGTACATAGGAAAAGATCTGTACCTGTATGGAAAATTTAATCATGTTTCTTAAAAAGTTACCAATGAAAACTATTCACTTGCCTTGGAGGCGACTGAGTTCTTGAGATCATCTCAAGTGGTTTCCTACTTCAAAATAAGTTGCACAGTCTTTTTAGAGAAATTTTTACTATTTCTGTAAGGCATTGGCATTCACGTCAATGCACATACATTCACTCATTTTTAAAATAAGTAGTGAATATATTTATAAACATCTAGTATATAATTAATCCATATTTATACTGTGGCACTGAACTATTTACATACATAAATTAAGTAGTTTACATCAATTACTAATTATAAAATATATTTTAAGGGGACTTTATTGTGTTAAAAACATATAATTAAGGCTCAGCTGTATATGTCCTAAGAAGAGTTTTTTGAATTTTAATTAAATTATTGGATATCATTTGAGAATTACATTTAAAATTTTGAATGCCTTATGTATATGTATATATATATATATACATATATATATAATATGTGTGTGTGCATAATGTTATGCATCTGTTTGAAGAATCCTATGTAAATGGTAGGTATATAAGTTAAATACAGCATGCTCTTCCAAAGGAAAATTCTAACTAATTATTTTTAGAGGATGAACTAAAGCCTTTGGAAGTCAGTGTTACTTGTAACTTGGATGGACTTTGACATAGTCAAAGGACAATGGAGGGTCACTAAGTTGTCAGCTAGTGTACTAGGAAGGTACATTTTTAGATATTCTCTTGGTGGCTTTAATGCTTGTTAGTTTCATCTGCACAGTTTTATATTCAATGCCTTCCTGATATCATAGTTAGATGAACTTTAAAGCATGGTCAGTCATGCTTGCTAAACTTACTTGCAAATGCTATCGAGCATAACAAATTGACTTCCTACCTATATCTTAACCTTTGGTTAGCAGTGAATTCTGAGAATAGCTTCTTAAACTTTTGTGAGCCTCAAAATTCTCACAGAACTGCACATGTGCGCCAAATAATGTATACATAAAATAATTAACATGATTTTTTTCTTCAGAAAATAATAATATGCTCAAAATCATTTGTTATAATCACCCACACAGATACATGTTTATAAAAGCAGATTAAAATGTGGTGCTCAGGATGTAGCTCAGTTGATAGAATGCTGGCTTCATAGGCAGAAAACCCAGGATTCCATCCCAATATCTCATAAACTGGATATACATGGAGAGTGGCACACACACCTGTAGTCCTAACACTTTGAGGGCTAGAGATAGCTAGACTGGAACCTCAAAGTCATTCTCAACAACACATCCTGCATTTGAGGCCACTCTGAACTCAACGGGTAAAACTGTATCAAAAATGTGAGCTTTTCATTGTTAACTGTTCAATTTATTGAACACTTCTTGTGTGGGACCATTGCACTAATGCTTCCAATGAACAACAGGAGTTAATCTTATGCCTTTATACTAGTATTGCCTTTTCACTTGCTTTCAAACTTGAATAGTCAAAACTGAAAATTTTCTTCTTTCATTTGCATTCATCAATCTAGATTTCAGGCTCACCAAATGTGTTATAAATTCTTGATGCCTTTTCCCCATTTTTTTTTGTCAAATTCTCAATGAAAAAATAAAAACAATATTTTTTGGAAATGCAACCTTGTTACAATGCATCAATAAACCAAACACTATGTCATACATGCTTAAAATGACAACATCTCTATCACTAGGAAAATGGTTGGAGAGGACTGATCACATCCAAAAACACAGCAAATGAGTTTTTAAAAAAAATTCAGAAGAGAAACTTAAGCATTTTGGAGATTGCCATTTCCATATAGTATATATAAAATTGGAGCATTCACAAGGGCAGAACTAGAATTGAATAAGCCAGGTCCAAATCCAGATGGCAAAGAAAACTTCCAAGCTGTTCCATGTGGAAACTGATTTTTAGATTTCCACGTGGTGCATTACAAGTTCAAATTAATTTTAAACTTTTAATTTTTTGTACGTATCTCCATGACTCCTAGTATATGCTCCCTTGTCTGTATTGTTGCCAGTGATTCTAAAATGGGCACCAAACAGCTTCTTTTCCCCTCAGAGTTAAATACACCGAGAACAGCACTTTACTGGGTGCATTTTGAACCCTGCTCAATAAAAGTTTCAAGAGATAAGAAGCCTTTTTCTATTTCAGGGTCAGTATTTGTCTGAATAATACATAAACATGGAGAAAAACCGGAAATTCTGGGGAGGATCATTGCACAGTGTACGCGTTCGTTGTTATCCCTGCTGAGCAGCCGGCAGTGGTTTTAAACCTCACGCCACAGTAAATGTCCACGGTCTCTGGGCCGTGTTTTCTCCCCCAAGCACAAACGTACTTAAAAGAAGGGTATGGAGGTTTATGGAGGATGAGACTTTCATACTCATGGAAGGAGGTGTCAACATCAAATGACTGAAAGTGGCAGGAAAGAGCTCACTTCTCTAGCTTCACGAATGGCAGGGGATGAGTCGGGGATGATTTTCTTAAAACAATTTGTGTTTTTTAGTTCATATCCAGCTACTATTGTCAGTTAAATAAGAAATAAAGCTCACTACTATTTTTACCTTTTCTCAGTAGCAGAATTTATTGACTAACAAAAGGTTCACAATATTTAGCGGTTTAAACGACAGCAATTTGTCAAGACTGAGGTAAATTCATATTGTTTTATTTCATTTTAATTATTAATATTAATTTGCATGACAATACAGAAAATATATCTTTTTGTTGTCTTTGTGCATATATATATATATGGTTTACAGAATGAGTACAAGTTGTTAAAGAAACTTCAGTGGGTTTCAGGAAGCAAGATGAGCAAAAGTTATAGTGATGGACAGTCACAGATTCCTCTGTTTATTGGTCCTGACACATATAAGGTGTCAGATGATAGGTTGCCATGAGACCTACTTATTATAGGTGTCTATCATTTTATGGGGTCCAAATGAGAGAGTTGCTGCTGTTCTTTGGTATACAAAGACTGATTAGTTCATAGGCCTGATATTCCTGAAATAAATGAAATCCACCCATGTGCCAATATGTCCTCAATTCACCCTGATAAATTAAAACTGCACATTTAGTAATTTAGCGTGATTTCTAAATATCATGGCTACTGGGCATGTTTTCAGTAATTATAGAGCAGAAAATTTCACAGGTTTATTTTATCTTATTTTATTTTTTTATTAAAAATTTCTGCCTCCTCCCCACCTCCTTTTTCCCTCTCCCTCCCCCCACTCCCCACACCCCTCCCCTCCCTCTCCAGTCCAAAGAGCAGTCAGGGTTCCCTGCCCTGTGGACAATCCAAGGTCCTCCCTCCTCCATCCAGGTCTAGGAAAGTGAGCATCCAAACAAGCTAGGCTCCCACAAAGCCAGTACACGCAGTAGGATCAAAACCCATTGCCAGTGTCCTTTATTTATAACTCTATCTAGCCAAATTGCAATTACTTTTAAATTTTACAGTACCTTATAGTGTGTTCCTTATGGATTAATGTTGCAAGATTGTCAACTTTATGTAATTTGCATACTATATATTCAAAACATGTCTAAAGTTCCAATTGTCTCTAGACATTTTAATGATTTTTATGGAAACAGTCATTTCTGATTGGGTGGATAAAATTTGTTTAATTTGCTCAGTTAAGATCCACTTACCATTGGTGAACATGGTGGCAATGTCTTTAATCCCAGCACTCAGGAATCAGAGACAAGAAGCTCTCTAAGTTCAAAATCAGTTTAGTCTAAAATGGGAGTTCCAGTATAGCAAGGGCTGCACAGAGAAACCCTGTCTCAAAAAATAAAGCAAATCAAAACAAAATAAAACAAACAACAAGATCAACTTATCAAAAACTTGGCATTTAAGATAGTCTAGTTGTATAGGAGAAAGAAAACTATAATATATATAATTATTTGTTATTTCCTTTGATATGAGAATGTGAATTCATGATAAGTGAAGTTTAGTGAAAATCAGAATATAAATTGGTTGTTGGTGGTGCATGCCTTTAATCCCAGTACTTGGGAGGCAGAGGGAAGCTTATCTCTGTGAGTTTGAAGCCATGCTTCAACAGAGTGAGTTCCAGGCACCAAAGCTACAGAGAAACTCTATCTTAAAGACCAAAAGAGAGAAAGAAAGAAAATCAGAATATTAAAAAAAGTTAAGTCATTCTCCCTAAAAAAAAAAAAGTCTTATTAAATGAATTAAAACATCATGCAATGTAGAATTTTATAAAAAAACAACACCGAAAATTATCTGGTATTTATTTATTTATTTATCAGATTTAGAATATAAGATTCTTCAACCTTATAAATATAAATTATTTGTGTCAAACCAAAGATTACTAGTTAGTATAAGATGGCAGCTATTGCAGTCCAAGGTGTCCTAGAACTAGAATTTGTAGAACAGGCTGGTCTCAATTTTACAGAGATCTTCCTACCTCTGTCTCCCGAGTGTTGGAATTAAAGATGTGACCACCCAGCTTGCATCCAGAACCCTCCTCCCTTCTGCCTCCCTTCCCCCTTAGGGGCTCTGGGGTCAAATCCCGAAGGCAACCTAGCGGGCGGAAGCTCCTTTGTTTCAATAGCCTGCCCTCAGCAAGCAAGGTAGGCACTTTGTTTATGAGCTACCCAACCAGCACGGAGATCTGATCTCGGCACCAGGAGAGACGTCACTGGAGCACCAGTAGAGCCATCACTGGGGAGTGCCATCACTGGGAAGGTACATCAGTAGGCAAGGAGACCTGATCCTGTAAAAGAAGATCCATAGGAGAAAGAGATGGGCAGGCGCCAATGCAAGAATTCACCCAAAATCTGAAAAACAACATGAAACCACCAGAACCCAGCGATCTCACAACAGGAGGACATGAACACCTTAATCAAGAAGAAGTAGAACAAATTGACTTTATGAAAGTGATTGACACCCTTAAACAGCATGGAATTAAAGATGTGAGTCACCACCACCCGGACGGATACTGATATTTAGTGTCACTGGAAATTTGAGCATAATAAATTATCATCATGAGGAAAATTATATCTATGTTCCGATCCAACCCTTATGTTCTATTAGCACATAATATGGAAATAAAATATCCTTTTGAATGTTTTGTTAACTAATTTGATGGTGAAACCAGACTGTTAACTGTGGCAACTTTATCATTTGATAATGCTCTGTCATTACATATTAATTGTTGTCATTCCTGGCCACCCAGAACTGAAATAACTTTGTCTAGAATCCCTTTTTAAGCCCTCTCAGGTTTTATGTAAATTTAGTTGGCCACATGGGTGCTAATTTGTAGCAAGGAGTGGCTGCTTGTTTGTTCCAGCAGCCCAGCTAGCTTACACCTAAAATAATCACACACTAACTGTAATAAGTAAAATACTGCTTGGCCCATTGGCTCTAACTTCTTCTTGGATAACTCTTACATCTTAATTTAACCCATTTCTATTAATTTGTATATCACCATGATGTCATGGCCTACCAGAAAATTTTCATCATGTCTATCTCTGGTGGCGGATCCATGGTATCTCTAGACTACACCCTTCTTTCTCCCAGCATTCAGTTCCATCTTCCCTGCCTACCTAAGTTCTGTCCTATCAATAGGCCAAGGCAGTTTCTTTATTCATTAACCAAGAAAAGCAACACACAGATAGAAGGGACTACCACATGAATTAATAAGGATCTTTCAAATATTTCTTTTGAGAATACTTTGTAAATTTGTATTCTAATTGTCTAATATAAAATGTGTCATTTTGTTTTATGAAACATGCCACTACTTCTCATATATCTCCAACCTTAAAATAAATGACAGGACACCAAGCTCCAAAAAAGATGTCTAACCATTGGCTTTACCAAAACGCCAAGCTAGTCAATCTTGAAAAAAAAAATCTCAGAAGATCTGAGAAAGTCAGGAAAAAAATTACAGTCCAGGCAAAACAAAGGCAAGAATGTGAAATTTTACATACCCTATCTCCCACCACTCTCCACAGAATGGAGTTAGGTGGTACCACACATGGGCTATGTGATGGATATAGTGACAAGGGACCAGAGCTGCCTTCATTACTTCTGTGGCTTGTGGCTGGGACAGTGCAGAGTGGAATGCACAGGGGTGTTTTCTCTTCTGCATCCTCTCTGAGCCCTTGCAAGGTGTTATGTCCATAAAAGTTCAATGGTTAATCCAACTTTGAAAGTAATTTTCTGAGCAAGAGAGACATTGACCGTTTAATGTGTTTGCTGCTCCAGAGGAGGGCCACAGTTCATTTCTGAGCACTCATCTTCCATTCCCAGAGCTACCTGTAAGCCCAACTCTGTGAGAGTCAATGCCCTCCTCTGGCTTCCGCAGGCAGTGGTTTGCACATGGACAGCACACACACACACACACACACACACACACACACACACACACACACCACATACACACACATACAGGTGTAGTAATAGGAGCGGCGGGGCTGCGTCCCCAGCACCCCGCTGCCCGCAAGGCTAGCTTTACCCGAAATAATTACACAGAAACTGTATTCATTTAAACACTGCTTGGCCCTTTAGCTCTAGCCCTTACTGGCTAATTCTGATATCCTGATCAACCCATCTCTAATAATCTGTGAGCACTGGTCTTAGTGAGCACCGGTCTTACCGGGAAGATTCTAGCCTACGTCCATCCTGGGTTGGAGCTTCATCGCATGTGTCTGCCTGGGAGCCGGGAGTGGCACGAGTCTTCACTCACTTCCTCTTCCCCCCAGCATTCTGTTCTGTTTACTCCTCCCACCTATGTTTTAACCTATCAGGGCCAACCAAGCAGTTTCTTTATTATAATTAACCAATGACCTTCCTCCATCATACAGGAGTTTGGGGGAGATAAATGTATTAACAGTTAATTAAAACTTTAAAATCATATATAAATAATTAAAAATAAAATAAAGATTTAAAGAAAATTATTTCTTACTAGTTAGATAAATTTTCCAAATTGGAAAAAAGGAAAATATTTTATTTAGAGTTCTCTTCATAGGCCCTTTGAGTTGCCCCTTCAAGAGGCATATCAACGAGCAAAATGCAGGCATGTCCAATCGGTTCAGTGTGTAAATAGATTTCATAAGCAATCAAAGGTTGTAGAGGAATGCAAGGCATTTACAACTATGAGGATCCAGGTCTCACTGTGATTTCGCTAAGATGACTATTTTTGTAACATTAAGTATCATTTCCTAATCAGCCATATCTGTTTTATTTTGCTCTTCTTGCGATGTTTTGTGATAAAGCTCTCAATACTTAGATTTATAACAGAAAGTGGTAAATATAGTTTCTTGATTCTGTTGTAACAGGAACACATTTTAAAATAATATTTAATGTTAGCATTTCAAAATCTAAATGCAGTCCTCTACCTTATAACATTTGTTAAAAATAGAGAATAAAACATCTCTTGATGGCTATTTTGGGTGAAGACAGCAAGCTCTGAATTTCAATAACCTGTCCACATAGAAATTCTATTTTAGATGTCTAGATCTCATCAATTTATTCTGATATTACTGATAAATGAAAATACCAAATGTCCTTTGCTGTGTCAGTGAAAAAGTAGTTTACGCTTAACAAATGGTCCGGTGATGTCTGTTTGGAAGCTTCATGACATATTAAAGCAGTTGATGAGGTACAATTTGTTGTGGGGCGGCATCTGATTGATGGTTTACTATCTACCACAGTTTCATCTGCGGTGGTATTCCCATAATAAATGTCCATCCCTCGACAGTGCTAAATGTGCTCTATCTAAATCATTCGTTACATATAACAAGTTTCAGTCTATACGAATCAAAAGTTGTTTATGGTTGGCTTCAGTGAGGATTTATCATTTTGAAGCTTTCCCCCCACTTCAAGTGGAGTAACAGAGATATAGATTGCTTGAATAAGTTGTTTGAATCCATGGGTGGTCAGATACAAGGTAAATATCGCCAAAATATATAGAATAATAATGAGAAAATGTGGTTTTTAAACCTTTTCCTGCTTCTAAACTTAAAACACATTGTACTTTGTATGTGATCATAACAAAAAGTTATTAGCATAACAATCTGAAAACTATTTGTCATTCAAGGAAGTTCATAAGAGGCACTTTATTCTCAGAACTAGGAGTAGCAACTTTTCTTCTCCTAGTGACTCCAGTCACTTATTCTTGCAAGTTGCCTCTTGAAGAGGAGTGTCTATTTTTTATATATAACCTCTCCTCACTCCTGTTCAATCAAACTTTGATCCCATTTCGTTTTCTGTCTTTATGACTTTCACCCGGTCTGACTCTTAGTTCCTCAGCAGTTCTAGATTCTATGCTGCTTGATTTTAACCTCTTTATTTGAACTTCTTGGCCCTTGGTCGATGTTCAATTGCAGGTGGCGTTCCCAAAGCATGAATCAAAGTCCCCTCTAAAATCTAACTGCAGGTAAAATAAGCGTCAGTGTTTGTACCCAGTGGAAATAATATCTAATTTTTCAAAAAGTACAATGTTTATCATCATTAATGTTAATTATCTGATTATATATATGTGTATGTATGTATGTTCATATATATACATTTTATATATACGTGGATATATATATAAACTGAATCAAACCATTTGACATTGTTTCATAGTGACATTTGTTTTAATGCTAGAATTTTAAATGTTGAATCAAATTCTAATTTGACTGACAAGTTTGAAAGTCACTTTTTCACTCTCTTATATATTTTTTTTGAGAAAAAGGATTTCATATTCTATGCTATAAGTCATATGTAGATTGACTTATTGTTGCTGCACCCAGACAAAAAGCCTATGTTAATATTTCATGCCTGATTTACTTCATATTTTCTTGTTAGTTTTTATTTAAAAATGTATAACTATATGTATTCAGTTTTTTTCAAAAGTTACATTTAAAAATCCAATATAAATTCATAAAAAATTTTAGTATTAGATTGGTGATTATACAAAAGGAAGATAGAACATGTTCTAACATGTCAAGTATGTTTGCTCTGATATTTTCTGTTGGGCTACATTCTTTATTTGCTGTGTTGTACATTTCCCTAGTACATAAGTTACAAACATTACAGAAATGTATTTTGGGTGATTAGAAATATAATTCAGTGTCAGAAAACGGTTGAGAACCTCGGATTGATTGCCAAGATGTATACATGCTTTGCCTACATGTACATATGTGTACCACCTGTGTGTTGCTGTCTGCAGAGGCCAGCAGAGGATATGAGTTCAGGGAGCTGGAGAGATGGCTCAGAGGTTAGGAGCACTGACTGTTCTTCCAGAGGTCCTGAGTTCAAGTCTCAGCAACCACATGGTGGCTCACAACCATCTAAAATGAGATCTGTTGCCCTCTTCGGGCCTGCAAAAATACAGACAGAACACTGTATGCATATTAAATAAATGATCTTTTTTTAAAAGTGCACAAGTTCATCTGGAATTAGTGTTACTAATGATTGTCAGCAGACTTGTGGGTACTGCGAATTGGGCCTGGATCCTCTGCAAAAGCAGCTATTGCTTTTAACCCCTGAGTTATTAAACCAGTCCCTACAATACCTAAGTAAAATATTAACACAAAAAGCTTTTCTTTGAAATTTTTTCAATATATTTTATGGATGTTTAAATATTTTGCACTTGAAATCATTCAATAAAATTACTTTGATATCCTTCACTTTCAGTTAAATATATACTTTTCCTGCATACATAAACTGAATACCATACAAATGTAGATAATTGCCATTTGTTTTCTCAGATATTACTTCATTGTGTCTAGCACAGATGTCAAAATAAATGTCTTATATAATTATATACGTCATTAAAATATCGAACAAATATGAGTATTCTGGATACTATTGCCACTTTAGGTTCCTTTTGTGGTTTGTTCAATGACCTAGAAAGTTGCCCTCATGAACTAATTACAAAAAAGAAGTTCATGTCACAGATTTCGATGGATGATGAGCTTATGTATATACCCTATTCTTCCCTTTCTCTGCTCCTACTGACTGAAAGTTAAATCTGAGCATCTTTCCATAAATCTGCAATGAGGCATTTAAGACTTAACTAATTTTTAAGTTCTTCTTCAAATCCTCATGTTTAATGTTTAAGCAACATGACAAACAAACCAAAAATCCCAGGTTTTTATTCTAATTAGTAAGTGTAACAAAGTTCAGAAGTACTGTAGCTTGCTGAAATATGAAAGAATGAAAAGACATTGAAGAACTTTTATAAAAATCCCTAGACAAGCTGATCATAATAGAGCTCTTGATATGTAATTAATAGAATTTCCTAAAATGTTGCCTTGTCTACTTAAATCTGTAACGTGCTTGAAATCCAACTGGACAAGTGAATATTTAAGTCTAATTTGCATTTAATATATGTTATTATTACTAAGCATTTCTAGACATGTCAATATATTTTCACTTTAATTACTTCTATTACTGACATTTTAAATGTCCTGTAAATTTATCTAAACATTATATTGCAATCAGCCATTTTAGGATTCCTATGCAATGACTGTTGTGTGCCTCAAATAATATTTTTGTTATAAAATAAACACTATTTGCTAATGCATTGGACTGTGCTGACTTTGACAACATATCTACTTAGGCAGCGGATTAGGTTTAAATGCTGTGCTTCAAAGGTTTGCTAAAGGGTTTCAATGTTTCCCCACAGTATGCACAGGTTAGAAGATATATACTTGCATGAGTATGAGCCATAAGGTGCATTAGAAGCCATATACTGTTTGTAGATACATGACTGTTTGGGGAGTGTTATGAGAGAATACTGTCAGAAAAATGAGTGATTGACCTGAGAATGCATATTTCACTTTGAAGAACCGTGAAGCTGGAGCAAGACACTTATGCTCTGTGTATAAATGTCTTCCTTCCTACAGGGTTTCTCTAACATTCCCCCTGTGAGTATGTCCTTAGCAAATTTCCATCTGATGTATTGATCATTTAGGGGAACCAAGGGTGTGTGACACATGCCAGGTGCTGGGTTACATTGAAGATGAATTTGATTTGGGTTCCTTTCTTCTTCTTTTGGATATCATAATAATTATTAACAGTGATAATATCTTAGAGGACAAGGTTATTAATTTATACCAATCAAGGCTATATTTGTGTTTTCATATATATTCTAAGAGTTTGACACACATTATTTTTTACTGTGCATCACATTTGGAAAATTTATTAATACAGGAAACAAGATTATTATTCTTTGCATTGTTATCACAGGTTATCTGATGCCATGAAAATTCATCTGCCAACTCTGTTATATACTTACTAGCTGATAAATACTAATACCAAAATCAAATTGATAAAATTAATGCTTTGTATCAAAGTGTGATCCTGCAGTAAAATGTTAGGTGATTGCATAACAATACTGACAGAATTTACTAGTAGGGCAGGTGTGCTTAAAGAATTGCATAAGAGTCTGGGAAGAAGAGTCAAGCTGAGCAGGTGCCTTATACCCATCCCTTAGCTTTTAAAGAATTTTGTTTGTATTCCAAGTTGTCTAAATCCTCCTAGAAAGAATACCCAATATTTCATATCCCTGACCATATTCAGAGAAGCTTGCTTATTTGGACATAGCATTTCAGTCTCACTGATTTGTTTCCCAACCAGAATAAAATGAGTGTAAAAATATATGGAATGTAAAGTCTAAGGTGTTGAAGCCTTGCCTGGATTTATGCCTTTCTGGAGTCGAGGTGATTTCAAGTGGATGGAGTATCTTGACAGTTTATACACATTTAGCTCTTAGAGAAATCACATCCTAGGTCACAAAACGTATTATGATTTAAAAACATTATATAGCTTCTCATTTTTGAAAGGACATTAGTTGAGGGTTAGAAAAGAAAGACATGTAGTCATTCATTGAAAATGATTTTTACCTTCAGCTGATGCATAAAAACAATGTCAACATTACAAATCAAATGGATTTCTGCTTTTTGTTCAAAAGATTCATTGCCAGTGTTCTAAGCACTAAGTCCACAACTCTTAAGCTCTTGTCTTGACTCCATTGTTACAGTATAGCAACAAAGTTATGCTACAAAGCCTGTAATGAACATTCTTCAGAAGACTATTATTCCTTGCATTATTATCACAATCACAGGTTATCTAATGCTACCAAAATTTGTTTGTCAATTCTGTTATATATTTACTAGGTACTAAATCCTAACACTAAAATTAAATTAATAAAATTAACATTATGTACCAAAGTGTGATTCTGAAGTAAAAAGTTAGGAGATGGCATAGTTATATTGACTGATTTTAATATTACAGCAGACCATTGAGAGTAGAGTGTAAAATATGGGCCAACCAGTGGGGTTTTCATGATTTTGGTTGTTAGGTGCATTTTAACTTATTTAGGAGTGTTATCTTTTCTAAAATATCAACACCAACTGGTATACTTCTAAAGGAAGATCAGAATATTACAATATTAATTTTTTTCTCCTATTGAAAAAAATTACAAATGAGGATATTTGAACTTTGATTGAGATTATTAGAAATATTATAGTCACAGAAATAGACAAACTACTAGAAATTGGAAGACTACAAAATTCTAGGGTCTTAACAGGTTCTGACCATATTGGTAATATTTCCTGTAGCCTACAATGGTGTAGGGTCTCCCGGTCTAAAGCCTGTGTTTTGCCATTCATAGGTCAAATCCAGCCTAGAGCTTGCTTTTCTGCTAGTATCCACAACTAAGAATGTAAAGAAATTCCTTTAAAGGTTGTATAAAATTAAACTCCGAAAAAAATGTGTTTGAGACTTTCTGAGCCTTAAAAAAGCATCTGCTATTTACCATCAGTTCTTTCAAAAAATTAAAAGTAGGGTTCCTCTGCTCCCTCTCTTGTGGGGTCTCCACATGGATCATTTAATGTACCATTAATATAACACCAGTGTATAAAACACAAGAAAGGCTGCCTGGGATATTCACTGGAAATTTTCATGGGTCTGCAAACTGTACTGATAACATTCACAAACACTTTTATTTATAGCTCGACTTTGTTTCACCCTCTCGCAGATGTGGAAGACCTGGTCGTGAGACTCTTTCTCCTCGAAGTGGGGGGTAACTGCCACCTAGACTCACATCTCCAAGACAGACAATAGAAAGGAACCAGATCACTTTATCCTTCTCGCCTCACCGAGTCCTCTCCATTTGCCATACTTAACATAGAGAAAATTGGGAAAATATCTTGGACTAGTTAATAAGTAGAAAACACTCAAACAAACATCCAACTATTTTTTCTGTGTTTCAAATGTGCCACTGGAAAGGCCATATCCAAAGATTACCCAGTACTGTACGCTAAAAGATGAATTTTGGGAATGTTTGTCTGTTGGAGGTGCTGAAAGAGAGCTACTCTGTCTTTTAGTCATCAAGCAGAATAAACCTCCCCACCCACAGATAGTTTATTTCCAGAATCTGTAACAATTTACAGAGTTTGGTATCATATATTGCTTGTCTGTTTTCAATATAGTCCCCTCTTCTCACTTAAAAGTACCCCCTACTTTCTACCTGCTTAAAGTTTCAATTAGAAAATGAAATGTTCCCATTAGATGCAAGTATCTGAACACTTAACCCCAAGCTATTGGCACTGTTCAGGAAATAATGAAACACATGGGACATGGGACTCAGTGACTCTGAGTAAAGTCCATAATGAGGCTAGAATGTTACAGTGAGCCCAGTTTATTCTTTTTTTTTTAGGTTTATTTACTATGCATACAATGTTCTGTTAACATATATTCACCAGAAGAGGCACCAGATCTCATTACAGATGGTTGTGAGCCACCATGTGGTTGCTGGGAATTGAACTCAGGACCTCTGGAAGAGCAGCTAGTGCTCTTAACCTCTGAGCCACCTCTCCAGCCCCCGAGCCCAGTTTCTTCTTGTCAGGTCGCTATGAACTGCAGTGACCTCCACTACCGGGGACAAGAGATAGTCCACCGATACACCTTTCTTACTGGTGAGAGGGATAGCCTAAATAAATTATGCTACCACAAATAGTCTATTTTTAGGTATTTAGTCACAGCTATAAGGGATTTCTGAACACTACTCACTCATAAGATAGAGGGGATTTCTGAATACTAATATTAAAATGGAGGACTGTAATTTATTTGTTGATTATATGGATTTATCCCCAATCTAGTTGTGTTTTGTCTATGATATCTTACCTTTATTTCTATTGGCTATGTCTTTGTGGGTCACATCATTTTATCCTTTGAGTTATCATAAACTAAGCAGTGTCTTTAATTTTACCCATTGCATAAAATAGTGATGAAGCCTGCTGTAGTCTAGTCGATCACAAAAGGAAACACATGACAGCCGTGACAGGGACAAAGACCTTTGTTTCAGAACAGAGGTATGAACATCCATGTATACCTTAAGTCCAATGGGAATGGCACGTATGGACGCTGGTGAATGTCACCATGTAGTCTGCATTTAAGGGGAACTATGGCCTGAGAACCGTAAGACTTATAAGTGAAAAAACAGCACTACCCTAAACTGGGAAAGCCCACAAGCTAAACACAAACCTTCTTTTGGAGACTTCAAATTTTCCACCATTTCTTACACATAGTAGAACAAAAGGGAGTCTTTACTAGGTAAGCAAGGTAGAGAAAATAAAATAGTCTTATGGAAAACATATCTCTAATATAATGGCTAGATTACTATAGTTTTCAAAATTCACTGGTCAATATTAGAAGAATGATTAATAAAACATGTGATAAACTTAAAACTATGCATATAAATTAGAAGAAAACTGATATTCTGACTTGAAATAATAGCCCAATTTGACAAGCCAAGTAGCTAAATTTATGGAAGTTTAGAATAAATAATGCCATTAAAATTGATTCTCAAATCATTTTAACATAAAAATAGGATGTTTATCTGATGAACATACGTAGGTCTGCTTACATTTTCCTATATAGTGTATATACATTTTCAAATAGCCCATAGATAAGCATGTAAAGCCATTCTCAGCAAATACAATATTTCATCAATTACCAGAAACTCATTTCTAGTTTAGAAGCCTGATGTATGGACCTGTTCAAGCTAGAATTCAGCTGAAGTCGCACCTCATGATTTAGGCTATAGCATATTGGTCTAATAAAATTCACATAGACCAAGTGATCTATATTGGTGCTGTCTGCCCTAGAAGAACGGAAATGAAAACAACCCATACGAAGGATTTCAAGTATAATTCTGCCATTTTTCTTTGCTTTAAGTGACAAATATGGTTGTCTTCATCTCTAGCACAATTTCCACAGCTGCATGCAATGCAAAACTGTCCAAGGGATGAGCGGCTGGCAGCACGTAGATGCCCATCTGTATAAGTAGATGTATATGAGGAATTTAACCCTGCTGAAATGGAGTTTCTGCATGACAACTTTCGGGATAGAACATAGAAGTTACAGAGAAAGATGTTTTAAATTTTGGCATGTTTATCTCTTCAGTACTACTTACAAAGAAAAAGAAGAGGATACTGGGAAATAGTACCATGTAATACCACTGCGACTCAGCCTTGGCAGTAGGATATGACCTTGAAAGCCTGCTGTGTCCTGTATTGTAGTAGCAAACTTGTAGGAAGTGGTTATTTTATGTGACACTTGAGAGCCTTCAGGATCTCAAGATATATTTGAGAAAGGTAACATTTTATGCATTTATTTTATGAAAATTAGAATTCAAAATCTGGTTATGACTTCTCATACGACCTTACTGTATCCAATAATTGAGCATGTTTGATTTACTTCTAACCACTTTGATATTTCTTTAATTGATAGTTTGGGTGGGCTTCCCCTCCAATCTCTTTTCGGAATGCTTTCTTATTTTCATTATTCCATGTCAGTGAATTATATTCATCTTAGCTTTACATAACAATGAATTCTTAAGCTTTTAAAAAGTAAATAGTGGTTTCTTCTTTAACAATTTAAAAATAATGATTTTAGTAAAATACTGATTTGTTTAAACTAAATAATGAAAACTATAACAAAACAGAATTTTAAAATCGAGAGACAGACATTCACAGTTCCTTTTTCTGTCTAGGAATTTTGGCTTCAAAGTATTATATTTATATTTTTAAGTTATCTAATATTTAAGCACAAAGTCAACAATAGAGATATGATATGTATGATTCAGGAAAGAGAAAAAGTGCTCTGTGTGCTTAGAGTGTGGGGGAAATTTTCTAAAAGACTTTCAAAAATGAATGAAATTTCACTCCACTTAGAATCAGTAGTGCCTGGGGTCATTAGAACATTTCAATCAGAGGAGTAATCATCTTTGAGATGGACCTTTCGAAGGTTAAAAGTCAAGCGGAGGCAGAAATCTGATGTACAGTACGCGGCACATACAGTGGCCTGTGTGAACTCTGGAGCTGTTTCAGAAACTGTTCTGCAGCTTAGTCACTGATTACACAGAGGGAATGACGGGTGAAAAGAAGAAAAGATGCCTTCCGGAGCCCATCCTGATTCTAGAGAATGAGGAAGCGATGATGGTGTAGGAAATGATGCGTTCACTTAGGAATAGTTCAATTTGAGTTAAATGCCCACTGGGTATTCAAAAATGTGTTAAATGAACGACTGGAGTAAAGGCAATGACATGGAAGCTATCTAGAAGTGATAATAACTTTAGGTCTTTATGGCATACTTACATTTTAGGATTTATATAGGGTGCTTAATATGTATTATTATACTTAATCCTCATTAACCCTAATGTAGTAGATATTCATGTATGCATTCCTGTATATGCTAATTATAATTTGTGTTCCTAAGTGACTTAATATATACTCCATTTTTTTCTAGTTTTCCATTACTTTTAATTATTTGTAACTGTAAAGATTATATGGTGTTTTACCCTTGGGTGATGTTACATGCTGTAATTTTTCACATTTAGACATTAAAAGATAATTAATGAGCATGGTTTGAGCCATGTAGATGAGGAAAACTCAGGATATAAGAGATGCTGGAGGAGGGACCATGGGATGTGTAGCCTTGACAGAAACTGTGGTAAGAAACAAGCTGTGTATAAGCCAAGACTGGAGCTTGGAAAGCTGAAAATAAGGAAAAGCAGCCCTCAGATACCACGCTTCTTTTCTTCATTCTCAATAATCTGATCTCTAGGGTATGTGAGTGTGAACATGTCATGTGAGGATAAATTTGAGAATTTGTGTGCCAATATAGCTCTAAGTGGGCACAGTGTACTTTTTATGTACAAGAGTAATAACATCAGAGGAAATGTATTTTCTCCAAATAATTATGGCAAGCTGTTCTTGATACAATTTCCACTACCTGTAACTGGATGAGATGGTTTTGAGAATTTTTTTTACCGTAAATTTTATCTGAAGAATACAATTTTTTGAGCCTTCCTAGCTTATGAAAGAGAAATGAATTTTCATGCACTAAAAACCTGCCCTGATATTAATAGCGAAAAGCTCCTCTGGAGTCAAATTCACAGGCTGAAATGACTAATTGCAAGACAAGTCTATGTTTTCTGATTCTAATATAATTACTAGACGTTTTTAATGATGAAATGTCTTCACAGAAAGACTAATTCAATTGCATTTGTTTTAATACTTTAGTAAAGCACAGCCGATTCTAAATTTTTGTTCTTGTGAGTTTAAGATTTGAAGTATAAAAGTGTTTCTTTCTCTCATCATTCTCTGTTCTCAAGTGGTCTGGATTTCTTTGTAATCTACATGTTTTCCAAAAGGCTGGCTCCATGGGAGTCCTAAGTGGACCAGGATGTATCCTTACAGGCAAGCTAGCTTAGGCTTTGATCAAACAGTAAAGAAGAGCCTTGTCCTCTGGGAGAGATGCTGTAGGGATCTCTTAAAGTGGCTTTCTTTGATTATTTTTCTTTACCAATTTAGCAGTCTCTAAGGGAAACAAGACGTTAGATCCCCAAACTGCTAACTACCTTTCATAATCTACTAAAAGGAATTAAACAACAAAATTAGGCTTTAGAAAGGGATCGTTGGAGCTAAGTCAAGTATATTTCATTCATTTTAAAAAATGGGTCAAAACAGTTTTCAGAGCGGTGGTTATTGACTTTTAAATTACCTTCTGGTCTGACTTCCATGAAATATTATACACTTGGCCTTCAAAATCATGCCTGATGACATGTAATCGACAATTGCATAATATAGCAGTTAGAAATGTGGGCAATGCCTATCAAAAAGACATATTTATTGTCTCCAGCTACCAGATGACTTAGAGACCATTTCATGTTGCACCCGCACTCATTCACTCATTCATCAAGCTTCCACCATGGAGTTCACAGAGAACTTTGTCAAGTCAATCGCATGATGAGAATTGAGTTTGCAATTTGAGCTTCAACTCCTTTTTTTTTTCCCACTGATCCGAAATGTAGAATATTTGCTGATTTTTTTTTTACAAATTGGCTACATGAAAGCAAAAGAAATTACCCTGGAAACTCCCCCATGTGGTTTCTTATTATAACAGGGCCATTTTGCATCAATTGGGAATGAAGGCATAATGATATACTCCCTAAAGTGAGGAGGCTGCCATCTGGCAGACACAAGCTCAGCTGAAAGGCTGTGGCTACATGGGAACCATGAGTTCGTAGCTTTGTGTGGCTGAGCACCTATGGAGAAAGTCCATACAGGCAAATTAACAAAAACACTGCCTAGTCATATTTATGATTCGTGGCTGCTGGAAATCAGATTTGCTTTGAATTTAATTACTGAAGGATGCATTATGAGAGTATCCATCTATAGTCTGATAATGTTTACTACTTTCTCCCTTTCCGTACTTCCTCTGTTTCTCAAGGAGAAGGTCTGCATTCTCCTTATTCCCTAACATATGTACTCCATACCTACGTTAACTACTAATTAACTAAACAGTCAACAGGTTTGATTTTTAAGTGCAAATTACAAAAGAGTTCATTCTAGCCGGGCGGTGGTGATGCACGCCTTTAATCCCAGCACTTGGGAGGCAGAGGCAGGCGGATCTCTGTGAGTTCAAGGCCAGCCTGGTCTACAAGAGCTAGTTCCGGGACAGGCATCAAAGCTACAGAGAAACCTTGTTTTGAAAAACCAAAAAAAAAAAAAAAAAAAAAAAAAAAAAAATTCATTCTGTCTGAAATTTAAGATGTAAAATTACTCTTTTTACTTGTGACTTGTTACATTTAATCTTTCAGAAACTTTCTATTGAAGTTTTTTTTTGTTGTGCTTGAGCCATTTCTGTGTGTTTGTGTATGTGTGTATGTGTTCTATTTCTTAAAGATGGGAAACCACACACACATACACATACACACATACATAAAACATTTTGTAAAACAAAGCAATACATAAAAAATATCATGTCAACACAGTAATATTGAGGTATCTTTTTGGACAAGACAGTCTTTCTCAAGGAGTAGGCCTCAGAGCTTCAAGGTCATCAAGGCAGCCATAAGTCAGAGATTATAATTTTTATTTGATAAATTTTAAAATGAAATACAGGAAGTTCAAAAGGTAATTTTTGGTGAGAAGATGTTATAGCCTTTTAGGTGGGAACTTTAGAAAGATGTAGTTGTACTTTCCTGTTGGGACCACCAGTCCCCAAATATCAACATGGAGAATTATTATTCATTATAAAGTTCAGTCTTAGTTTAGGCTTATCCCTAACTAGTTCATAACTTAAATTAACCTATATCTTTCAGTCAATATTCTGTCATGTGACTCATTACCTAATCTTTCTGTACTGTCTATCCTGTTTCTTCTGTGTCTGGCTTGGGATTCCACATTTTTCATCTCAGAGTTTCCACCTATACTTCCTTCCTAGCTATTGGCCATTCACGTTTTTATTACACCAATAAAGCATTACTTCTTCACACAGTGTACAAATATCCCAGAACAGGAGTATAAGGAGAGAACAGAGTTCCAACTTGTAAAAAATGATGTTCCGGGAAATAAGGTACAATCACATTGTTTATTTAAATGCTATTTAAAGAATTGATGCAGAAACTGGGATGAGGTACTTGGGTGGGAGGGATAAGTTGATCAGTCCATTAGCCTAGCCAGGTGCCTCTTGTCAGGTTCAACCATGAAGTCACAAACCTTTAAGCAGGGGTGCACATGCAGGAAATAATAAATTGCAAACCAAACACTCTCCTGGAAATCTTTATGTCTAGCAAGGACAACTGGACATATACCTTTTGTCATCGTAGAAAAAAAAATCATTCATTATTTGTAATTCTTTTCAACTTTGCAAGCTAGGCAATGAGTTTTTCTGTTGTGTACTCATGTTAGACTATATTGGTACCCTGACAACCACCTGCAAAGGGAGATTATTGGCTCAGGGTACATACTGAAAGAAAGCAAGCTAATACGTGGATTGTTAAAGTGGTTTTACTAGTTGGAATTAGGCAAGTTAGGTACATTTCTCTTATTTTTTGTAAGCAACTGACCAGTTCTCTGCTACATGGTCTTGCTGTTCTCAGTCTGCTGTTTTATTCTCTCGGTATATTTGAGGGTAGAATCCTAGTTCAACATTAGACCCAAAATTGTGATAAAACAATTTAGAATTCTTTTTATTTGGAATACTGACACTGAGCTGCTAAAGAAATAATACAATTTGGTGGCTAATCCACTATGTACTTTTACACGAAAATAAATTGAACTGGTCTGTTTGACCTACTCTTAGTGACTATTACTTTACTAGTATGAATAAGGAAAAATAAATTATCTTGAAAAGTCGAGTCTTTCTTCTGTGGTTGTGCATGATTGATGAAGCAGCCTTTATGTGCCATACACTGTGAATTGCAGAAACAGCAACTTTAGTCCTTTATGAGACAGAGTTTTACTACTGAGTTCCCCCATAAATATCATGTTATAAATAAACTGTCCCTCAAAAGTGCTTCAACTGGATTCTATGCTGCTTTAATTGGCCTGCCACAGATGGCTATAACCAAATCACACAATTACATTTTCCCATTGTTACACATGTGCTCTGAAATTAGCAAGACACATGTGGCTTTTAACAAGAGGTTGTGGCATAAAGGTGAAGGAAATCTTGATAAATGTTTTTGAATGCAAGGAGATGAGACATTCTTCCTCAAAAGACAGCTGACTTAACAGTCATCATCAGTATTATGATTACTTTTAATTCTTGCAGATCGTTTCTGATTTTATTTAACTACACATAATAATAAGCAAGGTAAAAATGGAATCTCTAAGGAAGGACACTCAGGATTGTTGGTGTAGATTCCTCTTTCATGCAGACATTGCAGACAGACCTGTCCTGATGATCTGTGTATCCTGATTAGTATTTCAGCTCTCTTGAGGAGGATGAAGGTATATAGTCATATGTTTTGTGTTATGGTATTTTTTTACATAGATGTAAAGCAGTATTTTAAGTAATAATCATAGGCTAGTAACATGCTTTGGTAAAGAATGGGATGTTGAAGGGGTCCAAGACTAAACCAGGAGCTTCTGTCTTAGCAACACCTGCTGTCCAACAAGGCTTAGGGATCCACTTGCCTTTAACCCAAGATCTGGAGCCCCAGATGCTGATTATCAAGTCAGGTTTTTGCCTGGGTTCAAGGCATCAAAACTTTGATCCTCGTGTTTGCATAGCAAATGCTTTTGCCTCCTGAGCCCTCTCCTCAGTCTAGGAACTGACCTTGTTCACATGATAGTTTTAAATTAGATAGCAAGGAATGTAGCAGAGAATATTTTTTTTTCCTTTTCAAAAGTATTTTTTCTTACAAATAGAAAAAATAGAAAAGGAGAATAGTCTTTGAGTTACTACCATTTTCCTGAAACTGTTAGCTGCATCTCATTTATTTAATAATTCAGCTTAAACTTTTAAAATAAA
Organism: Microtus ochrogaster; assembly: GCF_000317375.1. Classification (NCBI taxonomy): domain Eukaryota; kingdom Metazoa; phylum Chordata; class Mammalia; order Rodentia; family Cricetidae; genus Microtus; species Microtus ochrogaster. The sequence goes on from NC_022010.1 coordinate 75,989,931, forward strand.
GTGTGTCCTCTTGAAACTTAGAGAACTGTCTAAGCACATTCCTAATTAACACCTCAATTCTTCCTTCTAGGCGAGACAGAGACTTTCCTGGCATAACAATGTCTGGGGCATTTGCAAATCTCAGCTTCTTCACATTTTCAGGGACTGCAGTTCCTGTGACCAGAAATGCATGTGGAAGCAAATTTATTACAGTCTGAAAGGAGGAACAGTTAAACTAAAAATGATCTCTGATTGGGAAGAGCAACATTAGATGTCTGACATCTGTTTCTCTAGTTGCTTTAAAGCTCGACATAGTCAAGAAGCATTTTAAATCATAATGAATAGCACACTCCCAATTCAAGGACTGTGATTATCAAAAATTCAGCAGTCACAATTTAATTCATTTTTAAAATCCTAAAACTCATTTTAATGGCCATTAAAATAGTTGACAAAAATCCAGTGCTTGTATACTAAGACACATATTTAAATATTTTGAATTCTAGCTATTTCTTTTTCTTAGTAAAAAGAAGTTGCCCAAACTTTTGATTTTTCAGTACATCTATTCCTATGATAGCTCCTAAATAAAAAGGTAAGCTTAAGGTAAACACTTGTTTTTGAAACATTTCTTTGCTTGGTGAATTAATTCTTGACAAAAAAAAAAAAGCCAATTTCTGTTGATGAAGTTTTTGATTGATTAGAATTTCACTGTATTTTTATAAATTATTATTAAAATGCTAATAGAGAGGAAAGTCATTATATTATTTTGATCTCCATTTGTTTATTATGTTTAGACAATAATGTATGACTGCTTTCTTAGAAGTTATATATAAGAGCAGTAATATATTAAACCTCAATTTCCATTCTAATACTGAGTGAAAAAAAAGATGAATTTCCATGGTACCAATCACTGTCATACCTTCTGAGTCAGTGATATTTTTAGAGAAGTTTTGAAATATGTAATAAAAATTATGAAGGAAATCACTTTTTTTTTATAGGAAATCTGCTGAGAATGATTAGGAACAAGAGTATCTTCAGCAAGCGTGTCAGTCTCCATGGCTAATACCTGCCATGAACTTTTCATGAGATTTCCAATGCCTTTTGGTACTTTGGGACATGCCTTCATTTTAAAATACATTCTGCAAGCTTAACTTTTCTCTCTTCTAAAATGGTTGACACCAAAAAAGCAAAGGGGTGTTTTAGATTTAATGTTGGAAAGTATCCAGATTTTCTTTTGTTTACTTCCGTGTGTGTGTGTGTGTGTGTGTGTGTGTGTGTGTGTGTGCCAGTATGAGTATGTGTGTTTGTCTGTCTGTCTGTGTGTATGTGTTTACTGGCAATATATAAACAAATGTATTAACTATGAATTTGATCAACTTTCTAGCCTATTAAGCAAAATTTAGCATTTTGAGGCACCAAAGTTACAACTAACATCGAGACAAAATACATCCAAGGGAATAGAGATAGTTGATTCTGGAACCAATCATGGCTAATCATAGGCTGTGTGACAATATTTCTGACAAGCTGTGATCAAATGTCTACCCACCCCGGATAGAGAACTGTCAACCAACCAAAGAAACAATGCCACTCAACTCCAACTTGATCTCCTTGAGGGTTTCCTGAGGCTACTCGAAGGAGTATGTCTTGGTGGAGAATAGCAGCAATATGGGTGAGGTACCGGGGCATGGACAGCTAAATAGACAACAGGATCATTGAAAAGATGTGCCAGCACTGGGGACAACTTTAGAACAGTGGTACTGTAGAGCTAACTACAGGTTGGCAGGAAGGTCTGTTTGAAATGCTTCTCTCCACAGTTGTTCTTACTGTTTACAGAACTTTGGGCAAAGAGGAGCTTTGTGGATTTGATAAGCTTTAACAAATTCTTGGGACTTAGTAATTGTATAGCTTTTGAGTCTTTAATAAGTTTCCTTTAAAAGCATTTTGAGTCTTAAGCACATTCTTGAAGGATGACACGCTTAAGTCATCCTTAAGGGTAAATTGTTGTTACATACTAAAACCCACGAACAAAGATTCAAGTCACTACTAACACCATGACTTAATGTGGAAAAAGTCTGATGAAGATTTTAAAATACAGAACCTAGAAAATCATGAATCAAGGTCATTTAAAGATAAATACATTTGTAGAAACATATGGTAGGAAAGGCTACAGCAAAGCAGGGAAGTCTCAGTAATACATCTCAGACATTAGCTTATGACATTCATAGTGTCCAGGTGGGTAAAGTTTGCACATTCTAAAATTACCTTACCTGATTGATGTGAGGGTGTTAGATATGGAGTAAATCACTCTTTAGGGATTTCAGATAACCCAGATAAGTAGGCTGTGCTATTTTATGTCAATGACATAAGCTAGTCTTGTGAGAGGAGGAAACCCTGAGAAAAGGCCTCTAAAAGAAGGCACTGTGGGTAAGCCTGTAGAACATTTTTTCTTAATTTGTGATTGACACGGAGAACCCCAGCCCATTGTGGATTTGGCCATCCCTCTGCTAGTAGCCCTGGGTTCTCTAAGAAAGCAGACTGAACAAGCAATAGGGAGCAAGCCAGTAAGTAGCACCCTCTGTGGCCTCTGCATCAGATTCTGACTCCAGGATCCTGCCTTACTGAATTCCTACCCTTGCTTCTTTGCATGATAGATTGTAATATGGAAATGTGAGTGAAATAAACCCTTTCCTCCCAAAGTTGCTTTTGGTCATGGTGTTTCATCATAACAATAGTAACACTAACTAAGGCATTAACTTGTCCAGCAATATTTCAACTCCCCAGAATCACTGAAATTTTAATTGGCCTATCTACCTTGTACAATATTCAATGTGTGTTTGTGTGTGTGTACTCTAAAAACTGTCTTTACATTGCTAATGTGTTCATTCCTTCATTTGAGAGATAATGTTCTAGATAGATAATCTTTATTAATGACTAAGATAATGCTGAAATACAGTTTTTGATGCCCCTTTAGTGAGAATGTATTTCCTCATTCCATGTCAGAAAAGATGCCATGCTAGGCAAAGACTAAAGTTTAATAATATTTCTGTTATTATATATAAAACATCAATATTACTTCCTATATACTATCATAATTTAAGGCTTTAAAATATTAATGTCCTTTCATTCTGACTTGGCAAACTAAGACTTGGAAAATCATCAGAAAATGGCTTGAAAACTGCAAGTCACAGATTGGGGCTCAGGAGGGAACTGGATCAGATTTTCCTATTGTGTGGGATACTTATAAGCACTCGGGAGGCAGAGGCAGGCGGATCTCTGTGAGTTCGAGACCAGCCTGGTCTACAGGACAGGCTCCAAAGCCACAGAGAAACCCTGTCTCGAAAAACCAAAAAAAAAAAAAAAGAATAGTTATTAGAAACACAGGAAACACTATGGTAGAGCTTCTTGGGAAAGTTCAGATTCTTGAGGCTTACTATGGAATCACATCTTAAAGTTTTCAGAGTGATATGGGAGGCCCTGTACCATATGGTTGAAGAATAACCTGTCATAGAAACTTGCAAATAGGTAGCCTCTGGTTCCTGGACAGTAAGAGAAGCAAGAAAGTTTCCAACATTTAGTTAATGTGTGTCTGTTATAAGGGTGAGTCAGTCACCTGTCTTCTCATATCTTTGAGAAGCTGACAAATTCCTCTGGAAAAGAGAGAATCACAAACTAAGACAGCAACAGTGGGGACCTGCCATTATTTGATGACAGCCTCACATGTGCATGGTCTGAGGTGATTCTAGCCCAAATCCGACAAGAACAGACTGCAATGGTAAGTTAGGAATTGAATGGCTTGAATGCAAAGTTTATCATCCTACACATATGCATCTCCTTCTGAACATAAAGATTTGGCAAAACTATCCAGGACTGTCACTGAAGCTGTGTTATTTCACCCAGAGCACCATTATGGCAATTTAAGATGGGTAATTAAGTAGGAATTGGATAAAACTTATTAAATGGATTACTAACAACACAGAAAAACAAAAAGTCCAGTAAGCAGAGGCATATCCTTGTGCTCCTACCCCAATCATTAGATAATATCATGGGGAACTTGAGGCAGTATTATTTCATTTTGGGGCCTTAAATATTATGTGTAAAAAATAATTACCTAGTTTGTCTTGGTTTTAAAGATTAAAATTTTGTGGTAAGCTTAATCTAACTGAAGTTTCATTAAAACACATTTGGAGTACATCTAGATATTAGATTTCTCTCTCACATGAGCATCACTCTGACAGAAGGGGTGTTCTCTTGCCTGGGAGGATACAATGTGTTATGTGGTTTTCAGCATATGACTAGGATACAATTATCAGTGTGATATGCAGCATATGGGGAGTAAATAAAAATCCAAAATACACGCAACTGAGAAGAGTACTGTTGACTGGCATTGTCTTTCAAAGAAGATATTTTTTGATAAATTAAAATATATGTTGTGTTCTCTAGAACAACATGTCAAAATAATGTAAGAGTTGAAACAAAGAAATAATGTACCACATTATATTCATTCACTATGTAAGAGACCAAAGATAATAATGAAAATAAGAGAAAAACCATGTTGAATAAATACATTCAAAGCAAAATAAAATGAGAACCATAACCATACTAATAAATATAAATAGAAGGAACATGCAAATTAAGAGGCAAATGATAGATTTATAGCGAACTTAGACCCACTGATACACAACATATAAGTAATAAGTGTAATTACAAATATGTGAACAAATTTAGAGTAAACATATGAATGTTACGTCATGCAGAAATTGTGCAGCTATCTGAATTTCAAATGAAAGAAGTAACAAGTGAAGTATCTATTATTAGAGATAAGAGGGGCATTGTAAAGTCTTAAAATAGTCAGGATGCCAAGATATAGAACAATTATAAGTGTATATGACTATAATATAATTTCAAGTATATAGAAAAAATGTTGCCATAAAGAAATAAATAGAAACATCTACAGTCATAATTGGAGAGGTCATCCATCTTCCTTGTAAGGTATGAAGTATACAGATCAACACACATTATCATGGATGGAGAGATGGTTCAATAATTAGGAGCACTTGTTCATACAGAGGACCTGGACTCAGTTCCCACCAAGTACCTGGTGATTCACAATCATTCATAACTCTACTTCCAGTGCCCTTTTCTGACCACTGCTGGCACACACATGCTGTACACATAGATACATGCAAACAAAAATACTTATACTCATAAAATTAAACATATCTTTAAAGACATGTTTTTAAAAAGCTGTCAATTCAGCTTGTCTTTGATGGAAATTATACAACACTCATTATACAACTTCAGAATTTTTTTCAGGGTTATAGGAATGATTACCCAGGATAAATCTCAGATCCTCAGTAAATAAATTTAACAGATCACTGAGAGCTGCACATAGAAAACTATAAAACATAACTGGTAGAATTAAAGAAAATTAAAATAAAAGGGAACCTAAGTAAATATCCATGTATCCAAAGCTTCAACCTTGGCAAAATATATGTTCTCTATAAACTGATATATAAAGTCAATAAAACTAAATCAAATCAAAGTAGGAAAATGTGAATATAGAATAAATAAATAATTTATAACAACTTAAAATTAATTTTTTAACTGATGACAGCATAACAATATTGAAATTTGAGGAGCTGAGGAAGTCTTGAGTGAATCTATAAAGAGTGTAAAATGCCCTCTGTGAATGTGTATTGCTTGACCTAAGCATGGCCATGTCAAGGTCCTAATGCTCTAGATCCATGAGAGACATCGTATATGGTCTCAAGCTCAGAGAGAAGCAAAGCCTGCTTCTGGTAGTAGGAACACTGGCAGTGTGCAGAAGTACGGATGTTTAGAACCATTCATCAAACTGTGTAAAATCTAACTACTGGAGCTTTCTCCTCATTAGTGTTTACAGCTTGAGAATGCTGGTTTAAAACACCTGCTGAGTCTAGCTAACTTCTCCCTCTGTGTTATTTGTGGAAATGTGTGCTGAGGTCCTGAACTGATGCATGATAGGTGTACTCTTCACGAGGGCAAGCACAGCCCACTGCTACCCACAGTTTCTGTCTCTCTGTGTGTCTAATTTTCTTCATAGTCTCGCCACCCAAATCAGGTTTCCATGACACGCCACATAATTTAAAAAAATATATTGACAGTGCATATATTTGCAAAAAAGAACCCAGAGTAAAACCACAAATAATTAATACATAAATAAAATTAAATTTTTGTGAGCCATGGTGGGACAGATTTTTATATTTTTGGTTGTGAGCCTAGCCTTTAACGGTTAGCCATCTCTCCAGCCCTGGGGCAGATTTTTAAAACCTGGATTGAGAGATGGGCATAGAGCTCAAAGTCAGGCTCATGTTTAGTTTGGACAAGGTCCTGCTGGTGTTTAGTGTCCAATCCAAAGGGAAAAAAAGTTAACCTGCACCCACCACCCAGAAATGTTAACTGTCTCACAAAATACGGTACAAATAAAAGGTGTCAAGCATGGGAAACTGATGAGTGCAATCAGGACAGACAACTAAAGTACAATGCAGGCTATTTTCATCCACTGACAACGTGTTCTGTGCGATATAGAATGAAATAAAGTTACTCTGCTAATTGTTTTGTAAATGGCCTGGCCTCTTTCCACAGCATTCTTACACTTTATTACAAAGTCCACTTTAAGATAAACATTTGTACTAACTAATGGTTTTGAAAATTTATATGGACAGGAATATCTCTCTAGGAAAATGCTGTATGTAAGTCCTAATGTCTGTACATAACACCTAATCAGTTCCTGAAATGTCCACACACAGAATGACTTTTCTGAAAGACTCCCTTCTTCCCCACTCCAGGAAAAGGAATTCACTATTATGTACAAACTTGGTCTCTCTCTGTCATCCAATGCCCTCTCTAAACTATAGACAAATGAAGAGCCTTAATCCCATTACATGTCTCAGCAATCATAAGTAACTGAAGAATCCATCAGTAGAAGAATAGAGGGATAAAGTCATATTCTCATCCAATTTGGCACTGCTCAAAAGTCCCAATGAATAAATTACAATATTATGCAATAATGTAGAACCTCATATTGTTGAAGGTTAAGCAAAAGGCAAAAGTAGATAATGCATGGTTTCATTTATGTGATTATGAGAACAGACCAAACAAATCTGGTAATAGATATCTGAATAATTGATGCGTCAGAAAAGGTGAGGTTGACTAGAAGGTAGCTTATCCATAATCTATGATGATGAAAATCTTTCCTGTCCTTTTTACCTGATCATTACACATGCATATTAGTCTGAAGGAGATGAACTGAACATTTATAAATGAAGCAAAACTGTCTTTATTCATAGATGACATGGCTCTGATTAAAGGAATCTCTATGGATACTATAAACTCCAAATTAAATTTATAACAACTGTATGAAGGCTACAGCCCATGTGATTAATAAATCAATTCATTTCTTTTTTAAAACCTGACACTATCATTAGAAAATTAAATTATTTAAATATAACTTGTGATGTACCAAAAGAAAACAAAAATCAAACAATTTATAAATTAAGAGATGCATGAAAGATGAAAATATTTTTATTTTCTAAGGAAACACCCATATCATCCCAAAATATATTAGGATGATCTTTGATAAAAACTATTAATATTAAGGGTTTTTTTTTGTCTTTTTGCTGTAGATGTAACAATACAGACACCAATAATTCTATGTGGTCACTGTGCAGATAGGAGAGAATGGAGCACTCAGAGAATGGAGTGATACCCGTCTTCTTGAGCCTCAAGTATCGCCACAAATATAAAAACAGTACATGAGGTTAAAATGAATTTTTCAAAACAGAGTATTGGGTGGAGGAAGGAAAGAGGAGATGGAGGGATGGGATAGACGAGTACATCATTTACATATATGAATATTTAGCAGAATAGTTTCAAAATATTTTGTCTGTTTTCCAAATAACTAAGGCTAATACCTGGGATGAAAGGGTTTACTTTCTGTAACTCTGATGGGATATTTAAAGCCTTATGTACAAGTTTTCTATATACATCTAACACATTTCCTAAATTTGCCAGTTAGGAATTTGCATGGCCTAGCTGCAGAGACTTACTTCTTCCCTACCTCAAAAGTAAAAGATACCCAGAGTTTTCTACACCCTTGCTCTTTCTTTCATCCACCCTCATATGAAACTTCAGAGTATTGCAAACACTTCATCCTTGCAACTGTCTTATTCATTGGGCAATAAATAATTGTTTTTACCCCTTGTTCTAATAGTCCTTATTTTGCTTTCCAATTATGCTACTTAAGCCTGTAATTATTATCTGACTCATTCCTTTACTGGAATATAGGCTTCTAGATGGTACAGTGACTCATTTTCCTTTGTCCATAAAAGATACTCAAGAAAAAACATAATTAAAATGCCTGGTTGTATTAGAAATAAAGCATGTTATGATAATCACTATTACTGACTTTCAGAGTAATTTACACAGTTATTCTTTGGATTTCAGAGATGACTATCTGAAAAAAGAGAGATCATTGGAATTTAAAATGAATAAATACCTGAATGTGTTCTCAATAAATATTCCTCAAAGCATTGGAAAAAAAATGGTTCAGAGATTAGAATTGCAGGATATTTAATATGAAAGTCGATGCTGTTTAAATATTGAATGAACCTTTTTAGCTAAACAGGATGCTTTAAAATTGAAAGATACTTTCATTTGAAATAAGATAAGGAATAGGCTCCATTTGTGTGAGCATGTTTCCTGATAGGAATTAGAAAAACCTATTAAGTTTTTTTGTGTTAGGTATGTCATCTTATTCGCGTCTTATAATGGCAAATATAAATAGAAGTCACATCAAAAGCACATTATGGCTTTTTGGTTGATAGCATTAAATGAAACAAAACAAGCCCAAGTGATCTAGTGACATTTTCTACTCTCCATATGACCCTCTGTCTCAGGACAGCACAATGATAAGATGCTGTTACACGGTACATAAGGCTTGCATTTTGCTCTGTTAACATGGTTTCTATTATAATGATATTTTCCATCATTACAACTATTTGGTGTTATTTGTTCCTCCATTTGTCATAATATGTATCTATTTCGTTTGCTACTTCCTTTTGGCTGATGTCTGGCTTTCTGAATTTCCTAAGGCTGATTTAGGTGTTTTGTGTTGTATTGCTGTTGTTGCCTCTAGTTTTGGTGGTTTTGTTGTTGTGTTTCCATGTTTTGAATGATTTACTCTTTAGACAGTTTTTTTTTTCGCTTTGCTTAAGTAGTCTGCTGATAAAATATGCTTTTCTGTTGCTCATCTGACATTGTGCAGAACATGCAAAAAGCACTAAGATAGATTTCAAGAGATTGATGTAGAAAATAATGTTTAATGTCAGTATTTACAAAAAATGCAGGCATTTCAAAAATCCCAATTTCTTCTCAATTTAGGTTAATCCTAGATGGCTTAGTCTTTTGTTTATCTCCCTTTAGTTCAGTTTATTAGTAATCGCAAGCTTTTATTGAGGGTGTAATTTATGCCAGGAACTGATTCAAGCATTTTTGTTTATTATCATATCCAAGCTCCATAATAATCTTGTGAGGGAAATGACATTACCTCAATTTAAAAATGAGAAAATTGAGCTATCAGGAGTTTGTGGAGATAGAAAAACTATCTGTTAGAAGTGGAACTCAGGGCTGAAGAAGCTCACTGAATATCCTGTACTAACTTCCTTAATATGTTATTAATGAGAGAATTTTCTTTGCAGTGTTCAGCTTCTTTTCTGTATAAATTCTTTCTAATCCTCAATAAATAAATAAATTAAAAAAAAGAAAAAAAGACACAGAGGTGACTGTTAGATCAGGAAGATAATCATACCTTCTCAAAGAGAGAAAGGTTTTTATTATTGTGTGTTGCTTCAGCTATTGTCCTCTGTTTACTACTCATTGTATTCTTGACTTAAGATTGGGTACCACCAACCCAATATCAAGAAAGCAATATATACTTCACTGAAGACTCTACGGGTGAACAAATAAAGGATTTATACTGCACATCTTAAAAAAAAAAAAAACAATAGGCATTTTGGCATACTAATCATTTCTTTTATTTTCTTTAGAATTTTTCTCTTCAATTTCACCTTAATTGAGAAAACATATTATATATACACAAAGACTGCAATATAATCCCTGGGACTGCAATATATATACTTCCCAGGGAAGCATGTGTGTGTGTGTGTGTGTGTGTGTATGAGAGAGAAAGATAGAGAGACATACATAGAGACATAGAGAGAGTCAGACAGAGAAGAGAGAAAGATGGGAGCAGGAAAGGATGGAGAAATATTTCTTCTTAAAGTGTTTTTAATCCAATAATTAATTTTGAATTTTCTGTCTCAGATATTTGATATACCCAAACACACATATCTGATGCATAGAAAAAAATTTGTACATAGATATTCTGTATTTTATGGAGTTAACCTTATCCCTTAATAAAGTCATAAACCTTATAATAGAGCTTTAAAAATCACACTTTTTGAAATGAAATAGTTAAGAAACTAGCATGTTATAGACAGGAAATTCTGAATCAAAAGTTATGTTCCTCTATGTTATCTGAAAGCAACCTGAAACATAAGTCATGAAAGGAACCCAGCATGTAACTCCAGACACAGACAAAACACTCTGCTCAGAACTCCTCCCCTGTGGGTTGATGAGGAAGCTTGCAGTGGTTTACTCATGTGTGGCAAGCCGAAGCCATTCTTCTAACCTTTGTCCTTAGCCTTTTACCTTCTACTTTCTCAATGCAATATTGGTTCATGAAGCAGCCAACTCCAAGAAATAAAATAAAGTTCTGTAGGGAGTGGGCTTCAAAGAGGAAATATGACCTGAAACTCTTAAGCTCTTATATCAGATATTACTCTATTTTTTTCTGGTTTTTTAATCATAAAAGAAGCCTACATTATATTATTTCTTATAAATGTTAGGAGTAGAATGACCTTGATATTAGGGATGTCTAGGTCAAAAATAAAATGATTCAAACTGAGTACTAACAATACAGTTAAATACATTACCAAACCAACAAGCAGTATAGCATGTACAATGTAATCCTTAAGAGAAATACTTTATGGGAGATCCTTGAAAGCCCCTAGGTGCCATGTATGCTTTCCCAACATTATTGATTTTTCAGTTTTTAGTGCAGTAAGACATTATTGAAGACAACAAAGCATGTTCCTAGTAGGTTCTTCCAGCTGGTTGAACTCTTTCTAGTTCTAAAGGAATAATTTATGGTTTGATGTATACTGTACCACATATAGTGAAGTTTCATTATGTGTCTTGAGTCTAGAAATGAAGTAAGAACATAATGAAAGAAGAAAAATAATATTTTATCTGAATAAAACTTTTTTGTTTGGAAGTGATATATCTGTGATATATATATATATACATATATGTATATATATATATATATATGTTGTGTAAAATTGTGTGTAGACATTTATACATTTACATGTATGTAGAAACACCAGAAGAGAACAAGGGATATTGTTTTCATGATGTTTCTAATGTCATGACAAAATACCATGAAAAAGTTACTGAGAGAAGAGAAAGAGTGTATTTTAAAGCTTACAGTTATGACTATTGGAGACCAAGGCAACAGGCAGGCAGGCATGGTATTAGAGAAGTAGCTGAGAGCTTATACCCCTATCCATAACTAAGATGCAGAAGGAATGCTAACTGGGAATGGCATGTGCCTTGGGACAATGCTCTTGTACACTGTAAAGATTTGCCACTTGTATTAGTTTAATTAATAAAACACTGGTTTACCAGTAGCCATGCAGGAAGTATAGGCAGAACAATCAGACTAAAATAATTCTGGGAAGAGGAATGTGTAGAGAGACAGTCAGCAGCTAGATACACAGGAAGCTAGATAAGAATGTCACACTGAGAAAAGTTACCAAGCCATGTGATTAAACATAAATAAGAATTATGGGTTAATTTAAGTTATAAGAGCTAGTTAATAATAAGCCTGAGTAATAGACAAAACAGTTTATAATTAATATAAGCCTCTGTGTGTTTATTTGGGACTGAATGGTGGACAAAAAAGTTTTTGTCGACTGGAATGGGCTTTTGAAAATTTCAAGTTCACTTGCAGTGGTACACCTACGCCAAAAATGTCACAGATCCTAAATGTCCTCAATAAGTACCTGGGTGATCAACCATTCAGACATATGGGTGTATGGGGCATTCTCCTTCAAACCAGCACAGATGTCCTACCCTATTAATCTATGTCCCATTGCCTTCAGACAAGGTGCCCCCCCCCCAAATCTGGAGCTAAACTTGTGGTCAAGAAGTCCTAGCGGTCTGGCAGTCTCAATATGGCCACACCTACTTTTTCCTTTTTTTTTTTATCAGTTATGGGGATATTGAGGATTTGAATTCATGTGCCCATGCCTATACGTGATTTTTGTTGATTGAGTTTTATTATAGAAAATAAAATCTAAGTAACCCATTGCCTTCCTGTAACTACCATTTCCAGAGGAGTGATTGCAAACAATTATCTCCATATGAAATTCCCCCTTCTGTTCTAAAAATAAAAACTAATAAAAATAAACATATTTCTACTGTAGGAAATACCACATAGTATATTGTTCATTTGGAAGCATTGTACTTGTACTGATAGTTAAAAAATATCAAAATATACAAATCATAAATTTGTAAGTTTCAAATATAAGTATTTTATAATTTTAGTTGTTAGTCACTGGTATTTTAATGTGTGTTTTACCACCTACTTAAAAATGAAAGACATATATTCTCTTATAAAGAATTCAAGTGTCTTATTAAAGAAACAACAGGGCCCATGACATAACTAACATTCTAGATCTTAATATAAGAAATTTGATATTATATGTATACCATGTTTTCTTTGACAAGTTTTACATGATGATAATAGGACTGATCCACCTTCCATGAAATATTATAGTTGATGGAATTTAGACCTCCTTCCTTTCCAGTTGGCATCATGTAGGACATGATGATGCATTCACCAAAATGATATCACTCCTTCTCCTCTGTGTGCAGACATCTCTTACTTGAGCTGTGTCTGTGAAGTCATTCAATAACTAATCAGTCTTCTGTACCCTGCGTATGATTCTCCTTCTGGGAGCTAAGATGTAGTAGCAGTCATGAGAGGACATATTACCCGTCTCTATTGGGCTTATCATTATAAAGAGCATGGCATTAGAACAGCAATAGCACTACGTAGTATCTGTGATCTTGGTTTGTGGATGTATGAACATCTCATCCTGTATAAATGATAGAAGTAGCTGATGAAATAGAACAACTAATAGTGCTGTAAAATTTATAATAGCTTATTCAACTTTGTCTTTCCTGCCAGCCACAGAAAGACAGATAGACAGATCCACAGACACACGTACATGCATGGATCATGGTCCCAATGAAATATGTAGTTCTTCCCCATGAACGTAACTTGGACTCCAAATACAAAGAATTCTTGAAGTCCGTCACATGAAAGACTATAAGAAAATGATGGATCTATCATTACTAATATAAAATAGTGAAAAATTAAAACAGGAAGCCATTTTGCCTGAACATTTTCATTCTTTCACTCAAAGACTCTAACGCAGCATCTTAATTATCACCATCGCTTTCTTGAGTATGACAAAGCATCAAAACAAGGGATAGTGGTTCTAGTTTTGTATCCTGTTGTCCACATATCTTGGTATGTAGCTGCCTAGATTACTGTGGTAGATGTTTTCTCTACAGGTATGGTACATATGCTTGTAAAAGCTACTATATCTAAAAGAACATCAATTAGTCTGAATGATGCAAATATTTGCTTAATAAGAACTCTTAAGGAACCAGTATAAATCAAAGATTCAGAATAATCTTCAATTAGCACATCAGGTGTACATGCGTTCATGCTTATTCCTCCTTAAGTTTTCTCCTAACCTTTTATCTAACTTCTCTAGTGAGAAACTCCTTTTCTTTCACATTCTAACTTCTATTTCAGGCTTAGTGCCATACAGCTTAGATGGAAATTCTATTTCTAATATGAATTTAGGAAAAAAAAAACTGCTCACATATTAGAAAGTCACTCCTTAGCTTTGAAATGCTAGAATATAATTTACATTTTATTTCCTGCTTCTGTTTCTGGAATCTACTTTTTTTCCTGCCCCCTTTGCATCCTGGGTTCCACTTAAGCCAGTTGTCCTTCTGCCTCAGGTTTGTCTCTAATTGGAGCTCTACACTGGCCATGTTCTTTGCTTAGACCTTTCTCCAATGGTTCTGCCTAGTCCTGTCACTTTTAATTCAAACAGCATCCCAGGAACACCTTCCTTGACTCTAGAGTATAATGCTATGACCATATTCAAACCAGTAACTCTGTAAAAACAGTTTCTCATTCTTAAACCATCCTTAACAGGCTTATTACTTATGTAAAAATCTCTCTTACTGTTAGATAAAAGCTACATGGAAGGAAGCATTGCTGAACCCTGTATTCCTAGATCCCTAAACAATGTATTCCAAGTAAAAGGTATTCGGTGTGCCATAGTTCACTCAAGAATTAAGAATGACCTATACACTTTTCTCTTTATCTCACATTTGACTAACAGAACCATAGTTTATTAGATTATACAAAAATATTCCATCTAAACCGTAATTGTTTATAATTTTATATGATCAGGAGTTACATAAATTGATCCTAGCTGTTATTTTTAAACATAAATTGTATTATTTTATTTACTTACTGTAATTTTTGAAGGAAATGAACCATGTATGGATATTCTAAGATTAAAACCAAATATTTTGTTTGCAAGTATGTTGGACCTTTCATAAGTGTTTCGTTTTAATATCTTTCATCTCTTAGAGTATCTTCTTGAAGGAAAGAAATACTTGAAATTTTAATAGAGAATTGAGTTTAGTTTGAGTTTAGCTTTCCTCTCTCCTGATTCTAAAGACTCTAATTGTTTTAATATTTTTTGTCTTTTTCTTGTTCTCATTCTACATACTGTTCCACTATCAGCCTGAATGCCACTCATTTACACTGTGAATCAACTATTTCAAGAGAAACCTGCTGAAATAAGAGCTGCGGAGCTGCATCCCCAGCACCCGGCCGCCCACCTGGCTAGCTTAGCTTATGTCCCGAAATAATTACACGGAAACTGTATTTTTTTAATCACTGTCTGACCCATTACATCTAGCCTTTTCACAGCTAACACTCACACCTGGACTAGCCCATTTCTAATACCCATGTAGCTCATGAGCTGGCTTACCAGGAATGATCTTAACCTGTATCTGTTTGTAGTGGGACAATCATGGCGACTCTCTGACTCAGCTTGTTTTTTTTAGCCTTTTGTTCTGTTTTCTCCACCCACCTAAGGGTTGGCCTATCAAGGGGCCTAGGCAGTTTCTTTATTCCTTAACCAATGAAATCAACAGATTGATATATGACACTCCCACATCACTTCCCCTTTTTCTGTTTAAACAAAAAAGGAAGGCTTTAACTTTAACATAGCAAAATTACAAGTAACAAACAGTTATCAAGCAAGAATTAGTTACAATATTTATATCTATTTTATCTTTTATCATAACAATGGAAAACTATAACTATCTATCCATTCTTTAATTCCATCAAAGACTCCAGAAGGATATAATATTACCTAAGCAAATAAGAAATAAATGACAGAGACATCTCGCAGCCTGGACAGTCACCCAAAGTTCCTCTGTACCGTTGGGGCATCCATCTTTGGCCTACAGGCCCATAGTTTCCAGCAGACATTTCCATGAAGCAGGAAAATTCCAAAGACAGTTCAGTCATTTTTTGCTGTGTCCTGCAGAATGTCTCGCAGACTCTCATGAATCAGGAACCCTGAAAGACCATCTCACCTTTTGGCAAGTTCAGCAGTCCTCTCTCTGTGGGTTCTCTGTGACCAGTTTATGTAACAGTCCAGGCAAGAGCAGTTTCTTAAGTGGATTTAGTCCATCACGTCGGGCGCCACTCTGTTGAAATAAGAGCTGCGGAGCTGCATCCCCAGCACCCGGCCGCCCACCTGGCTAGCTTAGCTTATGTCCCGAAATAATTACACGGAAACTGTATTTTTTTAATCACTGTCTGACCCATTAGTTTTAGCCTCTTATTGGCTAGCTCTTACATATTGATCTAACCCATTTTTATTATTTTATGTAGTCCACAAGCTGGCTTACCAGGAATGATCTTAACCTGTATCTGTTTGTAGTGGGACAATCATGGCGACTCTCTGACTCAGCTTGTTTTTTTTAGCCTTTTGTTCTGTTTTCTCCACCCACCTGAGGGTTGGCCTATCAAAGGGCCTAGGCAGTTTCTTTATTCCTTAACCAATGAAATCAACAGATTGATATATGACACTCCCACATCAGAAACCGAAGCCTGCTCAACGTTTCTTTTCCAGTAATAAAACCACAATTGATTGTAGCTATTCTGAAATGAAACATTTCTATGTTCATGTGAGAAGAAAGAAAACCTGTTGTTCAGTTTCTATGACTGATCCTACCAACTGGATCTCTAGACCTACTCCAAAATATAACTTGCACTTTATGGTGTTTCCCAAGAGCCCATAAAGTAGGTCAGCTCATCCCTTTATTTATGAGTAGCTTTTGTATTTTGATATGATGGAAATTCCAGGTTGTTGATTCCTTCTCATAGCAATACAGACAGGAAAATATCTGTTCTTCTTTCACAGAGGCATTAAGGTGCAGAAAAATCATGTTTTGAAATGCTGTATGAAATATGATGTAAGCTAATTGAGATTCAATTAGAACATCACATGCTTTTTGCTATGCAGGAGCTAACTGGGGATCTGTCTATTAGAAATTACTCATAGCTGGGTGAGAGCTCGATGAATAATAATTTAGACCTTGAAAGACATGCAAGACTATAAATGGAAGTAAAAGTGAGGCTAATGGAAGATCAGCCAAGAACTTTTCAGAATTCCCTAATGAGAAACTATAATTTTCATATTTGACATTAGGGCTGATATTAATGACAAGACCTCAAGATTGAGTACAATTAGATCCATAAAATGCATTGCTGATATCTTGAAAACCACCTATTAAGTTGAACCTGGGAGTCAGATCTGTCTCAATCTAGCACAAAGATTCGCAACACAAGAAACGCTAGGTTTACTTTTCTTTGTGATTATCAACCAATATAATTTTACACTACAGATACAATTATATCTTACAGCCCACGTGATCTTTGGGAAATTGAAGGCAAAATATCATTCTCAGCTCACCACACCTCTGGGGCATATTTTCATTATGAAACTGAATCATAGAATCTTTTCTTAGCTTTCTGGGTCTTCCAGCTCCTGACCTTCCATGCATGCCCTGTCTCCACCCCCTTCATACTCTCGTAAAGCCCATGCATTCTGGTACATCATACTTTTCATGTATGTCAGAGACATGTACTTCTTTCTAGTGCTATTTGCACATCCTTTTTTCCAAGTTAGGCATCTGACTTTACTACAGAAGTCACATGATGCCCTTCTTCAACTCACTTTGAAGTTCTTAGGGTTCCCTTTTTTTTTCTTCTTCAAAAAAGTGATTTGCAAAATTCTACCTAACAAACGCCACCCTTTTACCTCACTCTCTCCATCAAACCAAATCCTTTATCCTCCTCTGTTCTTAGCAACTCTGGTTCCATAGTTCATTAATTTATTTAGTCTACATTTTCACTATAAGAATCCATGTTTCTGAAAATGAAATAGTTTGGAGATTTTATTCATGAAGTTCCTTGAAACAATTTAGGTACTCAGTATGTCTATCCACTAAATGTAGAATTTAAGAGATTTCTTCACTGTGATTTATCTAACTAAATTAGCAGAATAGTTATATTCTAGTACTCTACTACAAGTGAACTGAGTATCTAATTGTTCAATAATTACTACAGATTAGTGATTATTTTTACTAATTTTACTTTTTGTCCAAGGTTACATGTTAAAGTACTTGTTATGCTATATAACTCATTGAATTTGATGTGTTTTATATGCATAGAATGCAAGTATAATGAAACATTTGGGGATTTATTTAGAGATGTATTTTTTGATTCATAAATGTATCCACATGTTTTAATAAAATATAAAATATACATATGTATATACATAAATGTTCATTAATTTTACATTTTTGCTTCTTATTGAAATCTTATAGATATAAAAGTCACACTTTATCCATTGTTACCTTTCAAAATATGCACTTATTTGTATTTTTACAGAATGCTTCAGAATGGCACATGTGTTAATCAACAAGGTACTTAGAAGTAGTGCATCATTTAGACTTACAAATCAATTTTTTGAAAGATAGGGTCTCATATATAGCTTAGATAACCTCAGACTTGCTACAGAGCCAAGGATAACCTTGAACCGCTGATGACCTATTCTTCTTTGTACAAAATACTGGATCTAGAAGTATGCACAGAATTAGGGATTGAGAAGAGTTTCGCACACAATAGGCAGCTTTCCACCAACTGAATCCCTCACCTATCATAGGTAACCTTTGCTATTTTGTCATCTTTTTTTACACAGTTCATAACCAGGATAAATACTCAGTTATCCAGGATGACTATTTTTATTTTAGAAATAATTTTATTCATTGGATCCATGCAGCATTGATTAAATACTCTACAAGACAGAAAGAGGCTGTTCTGATATCTCTGCTAATGGCTGCTAACTCCATCCTGAAGATTCTATTCTCAGAGTCTCTGTTTTTCAGAGGCCCCATCTCCTAAAACCATCACAATAAAGTTAGAACAGAGTCATAGGAATTAGTGTCTCAAACATGTAACTCCAAATAGCCACCCAAAACATTTCAGCACTAGTACCTATCCAGAGATAATTTGAGAGTAGGAAACTTGACTTTTTTTTTTACTTTTTTTATGACAAAATGATTTACTTCAGAATAAATTAGATTTATTGAAAAGTTATAAAGTTAATACAGAGTTCTTTTATCAGTTTCTACAAGCTATACCTTACTGCTAATATTTATACCATTTGACGTTAGTCAAAATGCAAGGCATTTATGTGGAGTAACACTGTTAGCTAAACCATAGACACTGATGTCTTCAGTTTTTAAATGAATTTTCTCGGAATGTCCTAACATCCATTCAGGACACCGTATTCATTCAGGTGCCATATCTCCTTAGTCTCTCTCTCTCTCTCCATTCTCTCTACTTCCCTCCTCTCCCTCCTTCTGTTACAGATTTTCAGAATGTCCCTATTGTGACCATTTTATTGTATATGTGATCACTTATATAAAAAAAATCTCCTCATATTGGAAATTTTGTTACTTGGTTCTTGTTAGTCACAAAAATAATCATTAGTTGGAAAGCAATGCATTCCAGGTTGCTTTATATAGCATACTTTTTCAGCACTTTTTATTGCAGTCTAAGCAATGTAAATTGCAATTAAAACGATCCTTTATCTTAATCTACAAAGAAGAAAATAATAGAAAAATCTTACTATTGTTAGCCAAATTAGTGAACACCCAACATAGAATTAAAGCAGAAATAGATACCATAAGCATTTTAACAGAAATCTCATTTCTTTAAACCTTTAATTCCCCAAACTTGGCCTTTTAATGTTGCAGTGACTATCATTTATCTTAGAGATGGGTGCCTAGATAGTTTGCTTCACATTTATTATAGAGCTTATGAGACAATCAATTTTGCAGTCACTACAGAGAATCCCTAAACCCAGATCTTACACAGCTCTCTATTCTAGATAACTGTGAGAAAAAACATTCTCCTCAACCCCATATACCATATATTTACCAAGAGATAATTGAAAAGTTGTTATTTCTATACGCCCAGTTTTCATCATTCATTCTCTAGGGAGGTAGGGATGACCCCAGGAGGAAGAAATAAATGTTTTCCTACTCAGTTTCCCCAGAGGATTTCATGTTGCAGCAGTGTGAGACCTAACACACTGTGGGATATTAGAGATAATTCCTACTGAATGGACAAAACTCCATTTAATACATTACTACTTCCTGTGGTTTTTGCCCAAATTTACCACAGGGAAAAATGCTTACTCTCAACATTATTTAAGTCATAAAACACTTGGTTATTATAGTCTGCAGGAAATCACACAAAATGAAAGAGAATAAATGACACAACATGAGCTTTTCATATCATATTCCTTATTCAAGCGGTGCCAGTGTCTATAGGAAACGAACACACCTTCCTCCCCCATGTTGAACACCAGTACTCTTGCCAGCATTATCTGCTCTCAGGTAGATTGTGTGAAGAAACAGCCTTATTCAAAAACCATAAACCTGTTCCACTATAATTTTACACAGCATCAGATAGGAATCTTTTCCAACACTCTGTTCAAGGAGTATGTTATTAATAATAGGTGATATGATATAATACAGTAAAATGCTTTCTTCATGCTCTGTGAAGTACCATAACTTAAAATTATATTCTTCTAATTTTAAAATAATGGTCTAATGCAGATGTCTTTTTATTTTGATGTCAAAATCTAAGCATCATAAAAGGTTTATTTAATTTTTTTATAAAATAGTCATGCATCACTATTGAATAAAAGAGTAAAGATATGGATACAAAGTGTTTAATCTGATTCTCTCAATATGTTTACTAAGTATTTATGGAGAATCATATGTGAAATTGAATTGGCAGTATTTCTTAAAATATGTTTTCATTACCTCTCTGTATCAAGTTGTCAAATAGCTTAGAAATTTAACACAAGAATTCTTCATTTTATGTTTCACGATGCTGTATTTCAGGGCTCCTCTCTATAGGTCTACTCCTCGTGCCATTGACTTAGATGGATGGCTGCTATTCTGGGATCTAGACAACCAGAGAGAAGATTATTGCTCTTTTATATCACAATTTTGCTGGCATGACTGAAAGCTGAATCCAAGGAATACAGTTGCTCATAGTGGCTACTCCCAACCTTCCAGTATGGTTCTCTAAAGGTGGCTGAGCACCTTATAGAAAAGCAAAAAAGCCTTTAGATAAATTATGTCTAGAAATAGTACTTAGAGACTTTTTAAGGCCTTGACTCAGAAACAAGCAGAAATTATTTATCAGTATTAGATAGTTCACAGAAATCTGGGATTCATTCGGATTGAAGCAAGGGGAGTGTATATTAACTTCCTGATAGGAAGACTATCAGACATATATGTCCTCTTCAGCATGTCTTAATATGTGATGTTTATTTTCTATTATTTAATAATTTGTCTAAATATCAAAGAGTATTCTTAAAATGTGGAGCAATATATAATACAAGGGGAAATCCTGTCTCTACCCAACAATATGTACTCAATACAGTGTTTCTCAGGGGACTGGCAAAGTAACCTACATTTAAATAAAATTTAATCAAAATGAACCACCAAAATAAAAGACCGTAACTTCATTGGAACATTTTATGGTGTGTAAGCTTACTCTGTTTCATTCACCTAAAATTTCTGAAGTACTGTGCACACAGTCCTTGCTCCTGCTGTATCTACATCAAGTTGCGTTCTTCCTAGGGTGTTTCATAGAAATGATTCTCATCACTTATCATTGTTCCTATTGCTCCTGACACTGTTGACCTCTCATTACGTTGCCTCAGAGCATTACAATCTCCCATTCTTGTCCCTTAGCTCCACCCTATCTTCCTCCACTCTCTTCTTAACTTACTGCATTTTGTAAGAAGGAAGGTTGTCAACTCATTGATGCAGTTGTTTGGACAAACTATGTAGAATGAAAATGTCCCCAGAGTGTATGTGAAAAGAAAATGAGTTATTCTAAAGATTTTGTGTCTTTTCTTCCATAAATGGTTAAAAATAACCTGTTTCCTCTAACTAATGTGTTTATGCGACTGGTATCTCCCTTTACTCACAGTAGCAAATGGTCCAGCAAGTCTAAGTCCTTAAGAGGAGGCAACATACCATTTTCTGCTGTGGGAGGGTTGCAGATATTATTTCACATCAAAAGCACTCTTATCTTATTACGTTTTATACACTTTCAAGTAAATTAAGGGGTTATATTATCTGAATATGAAATAAACTAACCTTCTGAAACTGAAGTATGTGTTAGACAGAATATACCAAGAAATCATAGTGAATGTATTTCTATAAAACGATAACATTGGAGTTGACATTTCCATTCCCTTCAGGAGTGTTCCTTGGTCACAATAAAATTAGAGCTAATTTAAATATTAAATCAAATTGACCCCAATAATGTAAAAAAGATAACTGTTCCATGGGAACAAATAATTTTTCATACATGTTCATACTATTTCTGTTAGTTTTAGAATTAATTTATTTGGCAAACTTTTTTTTTTCTGGGCTATATACTAGACAGGTATTTGACTGAGTACTGACTCAAATGTTGTCCCCATTTCAAGGCTCTGAGAGATTATGTCTGGCTTATTCTTCAGCATTCTGATACATATATGTGCACACAACTTTTATGTATTTCCACCAGGAAAAGGATCTGTTTCCCCAGAAGCACCATAATATTTAATCAGCTTTATATTCTCTACAGTCTACTTATTTTATAGTACACAGCTGATATACAGTAAATTTACTGTAGGTATGTGATTGATTATATTTATGTATATGCAGTGTGTGTTTGTGTGTGTGTGTGTGTGTGTGTGTGTGTGTGTGTGAATACAGACAGAAAGCTAAGATAATGACTTGGCTTATGCTTAAAGTTAAACACTCCCCTGAGAGGTAGAAGAAACTTTGTTTCATTAAAATGAGGTAACATGTTTCTACCATTAAACTTCTTTGAGTATCATATGTTTACTCCTGAATATTATTATATAAAAATATGTAAGTTACAAAAAGTTGGACTGTTTGCAATCTGTTGTGTACATAATTATAAATGGGTCTTCACACATGCTATGTTGAGTGCACATTTTCTGATGTGGAAAAAAAGCAAAACAAAACTTAAAATCTAGCTGGATATCAAGTGTTTCTTACACCATTGCACACTGAAAAAGACATATTTTTCAGGTTGCTATTATTCACTGTGAATACCATGGGATGAGGTGTGATAGTACCATCCCTCAAAAACAAATTTATTCAATCTCCCTAGTCCCTAAGCTGATTACTGGGCTATATCAATTTGTTATAAGCATCTACAAAGTAAAATACTCATTAAATTACTGAAGATATGTTAAGACTATGTTACTTATAAAGCTATCACAATTTTTTTACATTTTCAATAAGGCAAATTATCTATCCTGGAATAATAATATAAACTCTAAGAGACATACACTCTAAGAGAATACTTATTTTAAAAATGTGAATCTTGTCCTTTTAGGTCACAATTGTCTCCATGCAAAGGCATGTGTTTAATTGTTAAGGTCCACTCTAATTTTGCTATGCTTATAATATGAAAATTTATATTACAGCTCTTTTGTGTCAATAGATGAGATTTAACCTGTCTTTGATAATTCACATACATAAGAATAATATTGTTTTGTTAGTTAATATTAAATAAATAATTTCTACTTTGGTTGAAGAATTTTTTAATGTAGAATTTAGATAAAACAATGTTTGTCTTCATGCAAACATTATATAAATTTATGGAGTTAAATACTTGTTATATAGGCTTACCTTTTATGATATCTAATTAGTAACCAAGTTAAATAAAATGAACCTGGTAACTGAACTAGCAGTTACTAGGAATGTCTATAAAATCGAAACCATTAAATAAATTGGGATTATGTGATTTTTTGTTTAATGAGAGTATAAACTTTGTATAAACAGTATCCATATGTTCAGATAGTTAAATCTCAAGCATTCAAACATTATCCTAGATGTGTAGAGAGAATTAAATTTATATATCAATTAAATTTATATGTAGAAAGATGGGTTGTATTTTATATTTCCAGGGGAAATAAAAGGTTGAATGTTTAATTTAAATAGTTTGTAACCAAGTGAGTCAAAAGGCTATGTTTATAGTTTGCCAAGCACAGTGTTGCTTTTATTTTGGGAGTAGGATGATAGAAACACGTGACAACGAATTTCTTATCACTGCTCAAAGATGACGCCTTGGCATCCATTCAGAAGGATGAGTAGTCATAATGGGATTCTTCAATCCTTTGTTTGGGAAGGGCAACCTGCAACAATTGAAGATTAGAGACTAATTGAGCTAACATAACTGCCCATGTTTAGGGAATTTGGGTATTTTTTTTTTCCAAACTGCTTCCGGCTTTAATTGGAGACTGTGTGCTCATTTCCCACTGCTCAGACCCAAATAATCACACAAAACTGTATTAATTACAATACTGCTTGACCAATGGCTTATGAATATTTTTCCCAGCTCTTATATCTTAAATATTAATCCCTTTAGATTAATCTGTGTCTCACTATGAGGCTGTAACTTACCACTAAGTTTCTGGCTGTCTCTCTTTCAGCAGGTACATGGTGTCCTGGTTGCGCCTACTCTCTCTCTATCTCTCTGTTCAGATTTCCTTCTTGTATGTACTCTGCTAAGCCATTGGACAAAACAGCTTTATTCATTAGCCAATAAAAGCAACACATATACAGAAGGGCATTCCACATCATTGCTGCCTCTGTACAAAGTATCTTTAGTGTTTACTAAGACCTTTTGGGGATCTTGGTCCATCAAAGCACATTAGCATGGAAGAAAGCCACAGGTTCTCAACTTTTATGGAAACAAAAGCAGAACCACGTATCCTTAAACTCAAATTTTAAGTCAAGATACCTTTAAAATATTTATGTTGTGGGGGGAACCTTGGTCCTTCCTCAAAGCAACGTGCCAGACTTTGTTGACTCCCTGTGGTAAGTCTTGTCCTTTCTGAGGAGTGCATGATGGTTTAGGTAGATAAGGTAGAGGGGACAGGAGAAGGGGACAGAGTGGGAACTGTGATTAGTATGTAAAATTAAAAAAGATAACTTTTTTAAAAATAAAAAATAACAAAAATATTTATGTTGGTTTAACTTTGTAGCCCTCAGAATCAAATGTCTCTCTGCAGTCAAAATTTTAAAGAATGAACAATAATATACATAATCCAGATTCTCTGCTTATTTTCCATCTTTATGTGGCTTTTTTACTCTATTACATTTTAAAAATTAGTTTATTTTATTTACTTTCTTAATCTATGACTGCCTGTATTCTTTCTTCTCTTTCTTAAGCCCATGTCCATTTTTTAAACACACAGTGACCTGTTTAGAGGTTTTTTTTTGTTTTTTGTTTTTTATGTCTGAATCTGGTCTGTTGTATATCTGGGATATTGAAGTATATTTTCAAAAGTAAGTTTCATGCTGACGATCACTCTGGATGCTTGCTCCGCCCCTTTCAGCCTTTTAGCATTGCAGAGGTTTTTTCACCACCAGCTCTGGAACTGCCCGGTGTAAGCAGTGTTTAGCACATAAACCCTTTTTGTCTGAATATAAGGTAAATCTGCCATGTAGCACACTGCATGGTCTGGAAATGTCACTGTGTACTGTGGTGGGGTTCATCTATGCTCTCCTGCCTGTGCACATCTAGCAGGCCCAATATTATCACTTCACCAGGTGGGTGCTTGGGTTAGCCTCAAACGTTCAGGCATCAGATGTAGACAATGGCCCTATCTCCATCTCACCAGGTCCCATTTGATTAATTTCTCTCCACTCACTAGGTCCCCACAACTGCTCGTTTCTACTCTGCCTTCTCTCTCCATGTATCTTTGGATTTCCCACCAAGGTATTTTTTTTTTTTTTTTGCCTGTCCGTTGGCTCAAGCAGCTTTATTCATCAACCAATAAAAGCAACATATATACATGACACCCCACATCACAGTCTGGTGTGGGAGAATTATCTGTATTCTGTCAATCATGCATTTGAATAAAACACTGATTGGCCAGGCAGGAAGTATAGGCAGGAAAACCAGACAGGAGGAGTATTCTGGGAAGCAGGAAGCTCCCATTTCCATTCCAGCCTGAGAAGCAAGATATAACCTGCCTGCCTGGCTGAAAGATACCGAGCCATGTGGCTAACATAGATAAGAATAATGGGTTAATATAAGCTACAAGAGCTAATAAAAAGACTGAGCTAATGGGCCAATCAGTTTTATAACTTATGGAGATCTCTGTGTGATTTTCTTTGGGATTTGCTGGTTGTGGGGTACCGGGCTGGACAGAAACCCCAACAAGCCGGCCCTCATATTACAACAGTTGTATGTAGAAGAATGAAAATAGCCCCATTTGTACTATCCTGTATAAAACTCAACTCCAAATGGATCAAGGATTGCAACATCAGACCACATATATACTGAATCTGATAAAAGAAAAAAAAAGTTGAGAATAGGCTTGAACTCATAAGGCAGGACTTTCTGATCAGAACACATAGCCCAGGCACTAAAACTGACAATTAAAAAAACAAAAACAAAAACAAACAAACAAACAAAAAAACAAAAAAACAAAAACCTCCTGACACTAAAAGCTGCTGCATTCACTTCCCTTAATACTGCTTCCAAAGTTGAGAGGCAGTGACATTGGCATTGCTTACAGTGATTTATCATGACTTATCTATTTAATTATTTGTTTATAGTTGTTAATCACCTTGGTACCTAATTTGCAATCCAGGCTTTATCTCTTTCTTTAACAGAGTAGCACTCACCATTTTCATATAATCTAAACTTAATTGTAATATTTCTAGGAAAAAAAACGTGTTTATTTTCTTTGTAGTACCACCCGTGTATTCAGGCATCCATTAGGCATTCTCGAGAACATATCCCCAGTAATACGAAAGAGTGGTCCAGTGAATTTTCCTGCCTACTCTTGCCAAAATAGATGGTATTAACAGTGATTTACATTTTTATAAATATGCTGATGTTGATTATAATAGAATAAAACAAAATAATCACAGGTAAAAAAATTAAATGCTAGTTTTTATTGACTTCTGTCTAAAATGCTTCAATGTTACCACACTTGCGAAAGTCCCCTGCCTCTCTAGCTGAAAAAATACAAAATGGTCAGGAATAAAATTCTAAACACTGAATCTACCATCCATCTAGAATACTGTTTTGAGAACACATGGCAAATCACTGGTCCAGTACAAGACTGAATTTATGGTTTATTTTAGCCTTATGAACACCATGGTTCAGTTAATAATATTTCATTTCTGATTTGACTTCAGCAAAAGAAAGCTTTGATGGTTCTTTTAGCTTCCTTTTGTTAGTGTGACTATTATAAGTGTTCTTTTCCTTCTTTTTTTTTTTAAAGCAGATTGTCTGGAACACTAAGCTTTGTATGAACTCCTCTAGAGTCTTTGGGTTAAACTGGACAGTAAGGTTGAGAACTCATAATAGCTTTAATGACCTTAGAGACACTAGCTGTTTTCTGAGGGGATGGGAAACTCTAGGGAGGGTGTTTGTTGCTTTTGCACAAAGCTGGGCCTTGGTAAAGCAAAACAAAATTGGTATGCTATCATCTTGCTAATGCAGGACTACTTTAAATTTTACATCCTGCTTAACTCAAAAAATTACTTTATTTTTTTGATCTCCTCACAGATACTGTTTGGGTAGGTTTTTCTAAAGGATATTCATGATGGCCATACCCTAAGTCCTGGAAGAAAATATTTGAGATGAGAAAAATGACAATGTTTATATCTGCCCATATCTAATAATCATGAGTACTTTTCCGGATTCAGTCAAGGATCAGAGAACAACCACCATTTGGGAACCAGTCATATACTAATGCTGCAACAATGACAAAAGAAAAAAAATCTATTTTTTCATTTCCAGGAATCAGTGTGCCTAGAAAAGAAGGAGTAAAGATAAGTTGACCATAAACTTTGAGGGAGAGAAAAGTAGCAAAACCTGCAGTACAATGAACAGATATGAATTCTATCTGTGGAGTCAATGGGGACTTAGTAAAAAGCAGTAACTCAGTGATTCATATAAGTAGAGTTTACAGAACACAAATAGCACAGACTATGCAGAGAACTGGTAAATCATTTAGACTGTTTTGAAACTAAACGAGACTTCTTTTTTCTGAAATATAAGTTAAATCACTGCAGGATGTGAGATTTAAGTAAAATATCAATAAATACAAATTATTAGAATTATCAATTCATGTATAAATATTGTTATATATTCGTGTGATTAAACTTCCTTAGATAGATCTGAGTACATCATCATAAACCTCAACCACATGTCCTGCATTTCAGTACTTTCTGTAATGTTTTACATTGTTTCCTTTCAAAGCATTTTGATTAATTTTTTGAGATGGGATCTGTAGCCTTGACTGGCCTCGTTGTTCCTTTGTGGCTGTTGATGGCCTCTTGCCTGCACTTAATAAATCCTGGAATCATAAGTTCATGACACCATTCTTCGTTTGCACAATACTGGGATCAAAATCTGGGATTTATGCATGGTTAGTAGCACTCTACAAACAGCTATATTCCTAATGCCACTATTTTTTTTTAATATCTGGGTTTCTTTACATTAGTCTCAAACATAAGACTATTTTTCCATATTCCCATCTCTTAGATTAAAGGGTTAATGTATGATTTACTGGGTTCCTTCTCTTAAAAACTTACCCTAGTTTTTAATTATTCAAGTATTTAATTATAACCCCCCCCAATGTCCACTTAAGAGAGGTATTTTGGTTTTCTTTTGAAGACCAGCCTCAGTGAGATTCATACATTCCAGGTTAAAAGCATGAGGATTAGAAATATTAAGCAAAAGGAACAGAGATATGAGAGAAATAAGAGACAGAAACATAGAACAGTCTCTGGAGGGGAAATTCAGAAAATGCTGAACCCTGAATTATTTAGTTTCCACATGCTTATATACTTCACTGCAAAGGGGGAGGGGGAAGGCAACAGAATTCATTAACATGACATAAGGAATAGACTTGAATTCTCCTCCGACCTTTGGTTCAGGTGGGCTGGATGCACCTCTATAATCCAAAATACTAATTAAAGAAGCTCTAGGTCAGAATCTCTTGTTTTGTAGCCACACCTGTTGTTAACAACATAGAAAGAGAGAAAATAAGATCAAACTCTTTGACCTCCAGTCAAGGTGGAACAGACTCTCATCTGTGGGCCCTCAGTTTTCTAACTTCTTAATCACCCCAAGAAATACCTTTCAAGGAGACTAAAACATATACTTAGGTCTAAATTGCTTTCTAAGTCCCAACAGGCCCAGCAAAAGCAATGAGATTTTTAAAGATCCAGATATGGCCACAGCTCTTAAGGAAATGCTATACCAACTACTACCTTCCTGATAATAGTGAATATGCAGCAAAGTGCTATCCCATAATAGCACACCTTAGCTTCAAATTTGCTAAAGTATTCAAAAGAATTAATTCAGAAAAGATCTGCATGAACAAGATTTCCCAGGTCTTTTATTTAAATAGCAATATTTTGGGAAGTATTGGGATATTTTAATAAAATGACTAATTATATAAGAACTCACAAAAAGTCTTCCAAGCACCAATTTTAAGTAGAAGGTCAGAGCCCAGAGTATTGACATAGTGTGTCTGTTGCAGTATTGGTGGGATGGCTACATGAAGGTTAATACATATTTAGATGCAGTGCCTCAGATGTTACTTCCTCAGACGACAAGAGATCACAATTGTGCCTCAGTTGGTATTACTTTCTGAGCACTATCTCCACATAAGGAAAGTCCTGTGCTTCTGTAACTGTGAAAATACCTCTGAAGATTACCTGAGGGAACAGTTGACATCTGCAAGACCTGCTATGTTGTAGGTATTCCACTAATCATCTTTCGTCCTTACTAATCTCCTAGCCTCTTCCTTTGAGAGTTCATTGAAGTCATTGGTTTGTTTGTTTGTTTGTTTAACTCTTTACACTTCAGCAAATGTTTCTCTTCAGTGAAAGATCTGGGGATCAAAGGTCACGGCTATTTGCTGAGCTCTTGTCAAGCACATGCATGACAGGGCGGTAAAACTAAAAATATCTAACACGCTGCTCCTATTTTTTTCTCCTTTGACAGGAAAGGGCTCCTCATATAAACATTCCCCTTCCTAAAGCAAATAAATTTCAATTGAGATTCCAAGAATCATTTATAACTGGTCTTGGTAGTCCCTTTTCATTTGACGACATTATTAACTGTATCAGCTTACTAGAACTTAACTCAATGGCATGTAATTTAGTTCCTGGACACAAATACATTTCTGGGAGCACATCTGTGACTGATTGTTTGACTTTAAAGCCACTCTGCATCATTGCTTTCTTGTCATTGCCTCTTCATAGGAAATAATTCTGGAGAAAAGTCACAGGTTTTGGCAGCTGGCCGTAGCATAATGTGAAATGCCTTCTAGGCATAAAATACAAGGACTAGAAACACAGTTAAAACACTTCAGAGTTTTATTTTGTGTTTAGGTAGAAATGAAAAGGACATAAAAATGGAAAGTAAAATAAATTGCTCTATCATGATTTTATGTATCTTTCAAAGTTCATGTTTGAAAGGAAATCATTACAGACCTCATGATGCTTAGCAAGTAAATTTGTTGCTCCACATTGGTTATCCAGATTGGTGTAAGACTTGTTGACTTACCAAATATATAGTCTTTGAATCAGAGATTTAGTGATCAGTTGATTTATTTAAAATATGCTAATAATAGAAATGTATAACATCACCAGTAAACTTAAATACCAAATACGTGCTAGCTACCTATCATTTAGGGGAAAAAAAAGTTTAAATAAATACAGAAGTCTAGGACTATGCACAAAAACATAATGTAATGTATGCAGTAAAAACAAGTTGATTCATGAAAATATTTTAGAATCCCAGTGAACAGAATCATCAATGTTGCATATGTATCTTCGGCTATGCAGCAAAGAATAGAAGAATTTTTGCTGAATTAGCATTTAAAAATGAAAGGGGAACAAACAGGGAAACACATTATCATGAAATAGCTTGTAAGGTACAGGAAGCCCAAGTGGATGTGATATTTATTGTTAGAACAAAGAAATATAATATGACTTGTAGAATATGATGCTGAACATAAAACTAATTTTGACCTACTTGTATACAAAGTTTTGACATTTCTCATTACATTTTAAAGGCAAAGTTGAGTGGTCACTTAACCAAAGGGAAAAAAAAAATCCTAATATAAACAGTGAGTGGGTAGTGCTTAATGGGGAACAAAAGCAGGGGCAGACATAGGTAGAATTGAGCACAGACATTGTCACATATAAATTAAGATGTTTTAAGGTATTTGAGAAATTCTGTAGCTGAAGATAACATCAGAAAATTTGAGAGGCTGAAAAAATAAATAATAGGCTATGGAACTATACCAGTTAGATTTGAGCTAACAAGGAAGAAGTTTCAATGTATATTTGCTAACATTTTCACACTGAAAAATATTCATTTGAATAAAATGAAGTGTAATTAAGCCTATAAGTTTGCTGTCACCATATAAGTGATAGTTGAAAACAGCAATGGTAAAAAAAAAAAAAAAGCATTTGCAGTATCATAAAAAAATGTTGGCATTAAGTGTTTTTCAGCAGAGTCTTGATTTTCAGAATCCATTTCTGGCTTTTTATTAGCGTTTGGCTTATTCCCTGAGTCACTGCCCCAGGACAGTGCCACAAAACACAAGGTATGTCAGTCAATTGCAATGACTTTGAATAAATAATATCTAAGGGATGTGTTCATTTAGTATAAATTTAAAATTCCGTACTCTTAAATTCAAAATAAACTAGACAGAACATGTTGTTTTAAATCAATTCTTAAGTACAAGTTTTATAACACAACATTTAAATGTCTGCTTACAATGCTAAAATCTATCCTGTTACAATGTCTAGTTCTTGGAATAGCCTTGATTAACACCCTGTAGAGATGTGACTCACCCCTTAACCTCTTTGGTTTGAACTCTGATTTGAAATCAAGCCTAGGTGATTACTACTGCCTTTTCTTCTTTCTTATTTCCCTTTCTCTTTTCTCTCTGTCCTCTCTCTGTGTCGCTGTCTCTTTCTGCCTCCCCCCTTTCTCTCCTCCCTCCTCCCCCACCTCTCTCATAACAATGTTACTATGGAGGTCCGGTTGACCTGGTACTTATCACGGAGTCCTGGCTTGCCTCAGACCCACTGTAGCCCTCAGTCTCAGGCTTTCTAAAATCTAGTATTCCAGGTTTGTGCTACTCTACCTGACTCTCACTTTGTTTTAGGAGTTTCATATTTATGATGTATTTTCTGTAGTTAAATTTGAACATTGAAACAGCCATTTCTTTCAGGTTAAATAATAATTACCCTTTTCAAGCAACATTACTTTGTATTGCATGAATAGACACTAGTTCAAGTATTTTATGCTATTATTTTTTATGTAGGTAGTCTGTTTTTCTTGTGTTATTACTATCCAAGCAAATTCTTAGCTGATTTAATGCCTAAACCATGTCTCATGAGTAATGATTTTTTGGTGGCTTATATTACATGTAAAGATTTTATTTCAAGTCTAACAATTAAGTGATTTGGAATCCAAATACTAGAAGATACTTAACAACAACCCCAGAGCTCTGCTATCTATTTTTACTAAGTAGATATTCTCCTTGTTACTACAGAAGAATTTGCTGTTCGTCTACTCATTTGTGCATCCTACACATAATTATTCACCACACACTAAAGCACAAAAGGTGTTTTCAAAGTAAATAAATACGCAGACACAAATTGAGGAATGGCTCATGATCTCAAGGTCCTTGGAAGTCTAATAAGCGAAGTAATATTTACAGAGTACTTAAATGTAAACTGGAAAAAAAGAACTATTATAAAATATACAGACTAAAGTACCATATTTTAGTAGCAGCTATCTTTAGTAATATCTGGAAATGATTTGTTTGTCTAGTCAAATTTTTCTTTATTTTCAACAATGTTGAATAGCATTCTTAGGATGAGCACTTGTATAATGAAATACTAGAATCTTACATAAAAATTCAGTCTATATGTGAGAATTAAATTTTAAAAAGCAATCATATATTATACTTTTAGAATGTCTGGAATGGCATAAAAATCAATGGAAGAGATAGATTTGGAGTGAATGGTAATCACCAAGTTACAGGACTTAGAAGAGGACATAAGTGAAGAGACAAAAAGATTAAGAGAAGCATCAGAGTAAAGCCGGAAGCAAGTGTTGTGCTCTGAAACATTCTTCCCGGGAGAACAGTCTCAGTATGAGACATGACACACTTCATATGAACATGGGCTAGTCCATGTTTAGATAGTTATGTTGGTGATACCTCATGTGCGGAGACTCTCGACATTTCTAGAAAACACCATCCCTCAGGCTCTTGTAACACCTCTGCCCTGCCCTTTCCTCGGTGATGACATGAGCTGTAGGAGCAGGAGATAAGTGGTTCATGAATCATTTGGGACTGGGTTCTGTAACTCTGCAATTTCATCAGGTGTGGTTTTCTGTAATGGTTTTCCTGTCTGCTGCAAAGAGAAGTTTCCTTGATGTGGGATGAGAGATACACTTATCCTGCCAGACAGAATCAAATAATGATTTTCTGTGATTGTTGAACCTCTTTTTAAAAGGTCCAATGACAAGAGTGCATTAGACAATATCTACATTGAAAAGGAGGGAGACAGGCTGAGGAAAAGGCAACTAGAGATGAGGAAAGAGAATATAGAAGGCAAGGGATTTCAGGGAAGCTGTTACTGATGAAAACATGCTACACAGCTATAAAAGGGAAGAATCAGATTCATAATCTCTGGGATTATTGTGGTTGGTTATAATTGTCCTTGGGATGTAGAGGATACAAAAAGCACAGATGATAATTTCAGTACATTGTAGATACAAGAAAGTAGAGGGAAAGAATCATACCAAAGTGCATTTTTAACAATAGTGAACGTTCATAAAAAATTAAAATAAGATGAAATGATGACATTTATATATATATATATCCATGTACCAGTAATAACCAAACAAAATATCATAAATTTTGGAGGAGAAGATGCATGTGGAAAGGTGGAAGGGAGGGAGAGGAGGAATAACATAGATACAGTGTTCATGTATCTCAAAAATAGGATTATAATGAAAGAAATTTTATCTGTTGTATGTACAGAAAAGCGCACAGTTTTCTAAAAGATGAAAGAAGTGACAGGATGAAGGTTAACATATATTAGAGAAAGCAGTATTCCTGATCAGAGAATAAGAGAAAGTAATAGAAGAAATAGAACATATGCTCTAGACTGAGCCCATATATGGAGTCACTATTTCTCTTAGATATTAGATGTTCTCTATTAGACATTAGATCATGTAAGAAATTTTCTCAGTCAGCTCTTTGTCTTTCACAAACTGGTCAATGAGCAAGTAGAGGAGATATGTGGTGCTGGCTGCCTCCAGGATTCACAACAGAATCTTGAGTTTTGCCAGAAACTTGAGTCTAAACCCACGTAAATTTTATGTGTAACACTTTACATAGCTCAAAAACAGTGTATTCTTCCTGATTGCCAATTCTTACCTTGCTTCTTAAGGTTTTATTTTTTATTTCAAAGACTATACACAGCTTGCATTCATTTTGTTTCCGTCGGTGTGTTTGTAATATGTAACCATGGCAGGAGTCAGAGGAGGCACAGCTGATGACATCTGTTAAATTAGGCATATTTGACATGCAGAAACAGCTAGTAGCTCTAGCATTTGAGATGTTTTTATGGTGGTCACAGGTTATGTATTATTGTATAATAGGAATATTCTCCAATTCTCTTAGAATCAACCTTTAATATATAGGCCACAGATAAGAATAAGTGACCCTGAAAGTAGTCTACTTCATTTTGTGAACTCTGTGTAAGGTTGCAGAAGTGACTGAATTTTCTGAGTGTCAGGAAAATTTCTCAGAGTGTTCCCAGAGGATGAAGTGGTTTAAACTTAGACTTCACAATGACAGTGTCTGCCACAGAACTGGCAGGTGTCAGAGCATGTGACAAGACAGGCCAGGCGGAAAGGCAGAAAAGCATTGCTGATAAGGCTCAGAGAGTTGAATAGGTTATTTGTTTACAGTGGACAGATTATAAATAAATCTGCCGTGTTAATCAAGGACACCTAAGTGCTCTCTCTGTCAAATGCATAGTCATTTCCATTGGGATGGATGAATTGCACAGATAAATTGTTTTCTAAGTAGTTTTCTTATAATTGTCACTAACAGGGTCCTTGCATACATGACACATGCAGAAATAAACTATTTCATCATTTGTTTTTCTAGTGTAAATCCTGTAGAGCTAGGTTTGTGGACAAGAAAAGCATAATTGGTTGATAGGCTATAGGTTCCCATCTGACTCTCAAAACCTTTTGGCTAACCCTTTGAAATTTTGCAGTTATGGTGAGGATATTTAGGAAGGGAAAAGCAGAAAAATTAAAATGTTTAAACTGTAAGATTGGTAATTAAAATGAAGCAGACTTCAAGTATCAAAAATTGGAATTTAAACGTGGGTGTTTGTGCATAGTTGCCTACCTTACCAGTACTTATGGTCTACATTAGAAATATACTTTACCCTTGCGTTGTTTTGTTTATAAAATATATTTATAAAATAAAGTAGATTCACTTCAAATATTTGAAAATGAGCTCTCATATGAAAGTAGTTTGCTTAATATTCTTACATAGCTGCTTGCACAACAAACTAACCATTTTGAGAGGATGGCGTTTGGAAGATGACACAAGCTGTTAAGTCACTTACGTTGCCTACCTTATTCCTCAAGGCACAAAACTCTAATAAGATTTCTAGATATGTAAATTAGCAGATGGATTTGAGATGCCCACCAACATTGAGATTTTTAGTCACATCCCAAAACAGAATTTGCATAAACACACAATTGTTAAGAGCAGGCTCCTTTCCAAGCCTCTTGGATGTAAACTCAGTCAACATAAATATTTTGTCTTTTTGTCACCCTAAAAACATTGTTGTTGTTCTCTTTACTGGGTGCAGTTTTGGATATTCAAATCAGTTATTGTGGGAGAAAGAGAAGCAAGGAATGGCCAGTTTAGATAAAGAAAGCTTGTTATTGTGTGTTTATTTCACTAAAAGTGACTGATTTCATATTTTCTAGGTTTTAAATATTCTGCACAGGATTTACCATATTTTTTGAGGCAACATATCACAAGACACTATCACCCACATGGTGGGAAAAACTGAAAGGGAACTAGACAGTCTGACTATGATGTTTGATGAAACAATCAGAGAAATTTTGAGTTTTCCTTCTCTTTCAATCCTACATAGGTGCCTCTTTAAAGTTAAAATAAAAATCCCTTTTACTTTATTATATAATTGAATTTAAAGCAGTTTGAATGTGATTCTAATTTAATAAAATAGAGTATAATCAGCAATATAACCAGATTTTTTTCCTGATAACACATCATTAAACAAAGCATGCAAAAAAAAAAACCCACCAAGTTCTCACTGATTTACATTCCTCACTAAAACACTGTACATCTGTGTTCTCAACCTGTGGGTCATGACCCCTTTGAGGGTCATATATCCCTCATGTCAGATATTTTCATTTTGATTATAACAGTAGCAAACCTTTGTCAGTTGCGGGGTTGGTGAAGATCTTCTCCCAGTCAGTGGGTTGCCTTTATGTCTTAGTGACAGTGTCCTTTGCTTTACAGAAGCTTCTCAGTCTCAGGAGGTCCCATTTATTCAATGAGGCCCTTAA
>NC_022010.1:76026901-76064537 GCF_000317375.1 Microtus ochrogaster
CCTGGATGAAGGTGGGGGTTCCTTGGACTTCCCACAGGACAGGGAACCCTGATTGCTTTTCGGGCTGAGGAGGGGGGGGACTTACTTGGGGGAGAGGGAGGGAAATGGGAGGCAGTGGCTGGGAAGAGACCGAAAGCTTTAATAAATAAATAAATTAAAAAAAATAACAGTAGCAAAATTACAGTTATGGAGTAGCAGCAAAATAATTGTATGGTTGTGGGTCTCCACAACATGAGGAACTATATAAATGGCTGGGAATCATTGGTCTATTTATTTTAATGGCATTCTGTTACAGTTTGACAAGCTGCTACATGCCAATTTTAGGCCAACTGTTATTGGGTTTCTTAATTTAGCATAGGGTAATTTTGCTCATTGTCAGCCAAGTGGTAGTGATAGGTGTTGAGGTAATTTCTCAAGTGTAATAGACTTGAAAGAATTATGAAGTTCAAAGGGATAGACTGAAGTAGTGAACGTTTTTGTAGTAGATGAAATCGAGAGCATGTTTGTGTTGTTTCTGTTAACAGGTATTGAAAGACCATGCACAGTTATTCTCCCCAAATTTTGTGAGTTGTTAAAACTTGTGTACAGAAAACAAGTAGGGAGTTGTTACAGTGGCTTTGCTACTGTAAGGAAATTCCACAAATAGAGTTATTTATGAATGCTAAATTCTTAAGGCTGAGAAGTCTCAACTCCAGCTACCAACATATGGTGTTTACTAGAGTTCAGCTCTTCCAAAGTTGTATTTTTTGTTCTGTCTTTCTAAAATGGAAGAGCAGAAAAGATTGACCCTGGCTGCTTCCCTTCATTTCCCTACTTCAGAAGTACAAGGTGATTCTTCAAAACTGCAGCCCCCAAACCTCCCAAACAATCTCAAGTACAGCCTCACTGGGGATTCAATTTCAGTATAAAGTTTGGAGATGACACAAACTTCAAAAACCATACCAGAAAATCACCTTAGATTCTGAGGGGGATCGGAGCAGTTTCCACATAGTGAATGTGTTCAAGTCAAGCATTTAAAACATTCTTAATCAAAGTATAAAATTAATATTAATTTAATAGTTGTATTTATTAAGATCCATGCATGCAAAGATATTGTTTTTTTTTCTTCTGTGCCTTAAGTGTCTTATTGTGATTGCTGAGTATCATTGACAATCTATAATTCATATGTCAAATTTTGTGTTGACACTCATTTTCAAGCTACTAAAATAAATCAACAATAAAGATGTTACAAATATTATCTCCATTTTATTGATGATAAAACTATTCTGAAGGCTTGAATTAAAAGTATCCTGAAGGCTTAATGCATGCAGCCATGAGAGTGCTGGAAAGATCCTGGTTGAGTGGAGTTTTGCAGACAAAATAGAAAGGTTCATGTCCATTATAAATAAGGCAAAGTCTTAACAATGATATATGTGGAAAGCTCTTGCAACGTAGGTAGAAATAATTCCCTTTATCTGTGAATTAAAAGAAAATCATATGAAAAATTAGAATCATGTATATAAATAGTGAGAATGCCACTTAAGGAATATCAACCTGAATATATAATATCTATATTAACATTATTGAAACAAGCATTTCAGACAGAAAAAATCAGGTAAAGTTTTCTAGAGTAAATATGCTGTGGGTTAAAAAAAAATATCTTCTGCCCTAAGATTGGCATAGTAACTGAATCACCAACGTCTGTCCTACCTTGGCTTCATAATTTCAACTTGTACAAATAAAATGATTGCCATATAAAGGAAACAGTTGTAATAGAATCACTGTTGACTTTATTACAGTCAATGCTACCGTGGCATTTATGTTCTGTTTAGGACCCAGAAACTCACACCATTTATTACTCATGCTTCTATTAGCTTTGAATATCTGCGGTAAATATCCCCTACAGCTATAAGATTCTTTGACTGGGACTGGGAACTATACTTAACATGTTTACAGACATGACTATCAGAAGTCTGGTTACTCCATTATTATTATAACACTACTACATGCGTGAACACTTATTACCTGACAGGGAAGTGCAATATCTCATGGAATCCACTATTGGAAAGCATGTTAATAGTAGCCTTTTGCAGCTAGCATATAATATTTGGCTACTGTGAAATATTCTCAAACAGTAACTGGATTTCAGATTAATTCTGGCCTGATTTCTCTGTTTTCTATGTCATTTGTGATTGGCAGCTTCAGCTACAAGTTCTGGTAGATAATCAAGAAAACTTAAATGATTTGCATTGTTTGGGAATACTCTAGTGTTTTTCTTAACCACAACTCATAGAGGGGTGTCCCAAAATTGACAAATGGGGTTTAGTTAATTACTATGGAGTAGTACATTTAATTTTTAAATAGTGGTAAAATTTTTTAAAGCATAAAGTATTCTGACGTTTGATATTTATATGGTTCATATACAGTTATATGTTGTTTTAAGATTACAATGCATATTTGAGGTGGAACAACATTTTAGTTTTATGCCATTATATATTTTCTTCATTTTTATACATTAATTGTATGTATAAATTGAATGTAATTTATACATTATTGATTGTAAAATGATTTTATACATTTTGTTTATAGTCAGCACATGATGCATGAAATAAGTTGGTATTGATATGAGTAAATAAATAATCTTGTATTAGGAAATATTTCAAATACTTATGTAGTACTATTAATATCATTATGATACCTTCAAAAGAAAAGACAGATGGTTTGTCTATTAATATGTAATAGCATTTTAAAAATATTCATCATTTCATCCCAAATTTAATTCCAAGAGGGCCCTCAAAAGTAGATTCCCTCAGAAAGAATCAAATGAAAATAATTTGTTAGTTCTCTACCGGAAATTTGAAAACAATAGTAAGATGTGATCTTGAATTGTGATATTCTTTTGTTGTAATTTATTTTCTCCAAACTCAGTCCAGATGCAAACTTCGCAGCTTAGAGAATTGTAGATCTTTATATTGAGTGTCAATGATAAAAATATTGAAACCACAAAATTCATCTCTCCTATATCTTCTTTTAATAAAATGCATATGTTATCAAAGAATGTGAGGCTGTTTTCATATTTGATTGTTTTAAAAACATAGAAATAGAATAATGATACACCATCTCATGAAGTAACTTGCTAATTCTTCACTATTTTCCCATGATACATACATTTATATTGAAACTTTTTTGTCAATTACATGTAGAGAATGAGTTTTAGCTTTTCAATTGATTTGACTTAAACATAGATCTAGAGTTTGAAAAATTGCTTCTGTATAGTAGGAGGCATCTTGCCTTGGGATAGCATAATTATAGCTATTTGTGTCTCACCATTTTCACTCTGTATTCTGAAAGAAAATCACTATCATTCTTTATAATTTAATCATCCATTTAGAAATATAAATTATTAACAAATCTCCAATAATTTGATGCTTAAAATAACAATCACTTAAAATAGGAGCTATTTAATTGTAGATGCGATGCTAATCATATTTATTTAAACTATACCATAAGAAATGAGCAATATAGTAGCTCATATCTATTGTAGACATTAAAGGCCACTCCAACATATATGCAAACATTCACATGCATGCACACAAACACAGACTTGTAATGCTCATACATGTGTGCACACATACAGCAAAAATTGATGTCAGGTATCTCCCTCAGTCATTCTCCACATCAGAATCCACCTGTTCCTGTCCCTTCTGGTTTTGCAGTAACAGCCATACCTTCCTAACTGGTTTTTATACTGCAGCTGGGGGTCTTATGTCGGACCCTTTCTTTGTATAACAAGCACTTTATGGGTTGAGTCATCTCCTGCCTTGTTGCTGTGATTTTAATTTCCTTCTTTTTACCCTCTTGTAAGTCTAAGCTTGAATTTTGGAGCCAATTCTGTCTTTCTTCTTTAATATAAGTTTATATTATTATTTCTAGGGAAAATTCTTCTTTATTTCTAGCCTCTTCCATTAGTACTACTAAAATGACATTGCCAATTTACACCCACATGCTCTAGTTGTGTGACAGCAGAACTGAACTCCGATCATTCCTGTTTTCTTTGTGGATATCTACACAGTGAAACCTAACATGAAGTAAAGTTTTTTCAGTTGCTAACTCGTTGATGGACTGAACAAAATAAGCACAGGGCTAATAAAATATATTAATTAAATTTGATTGGAAAACCCACAGAAAAACCTGTGGAATAATGATTAGTAATTATAAAGCATTCAATTAATATTAGTTATAATGATTCAAAATGTTGGAGCCGGGCGGTGGTGGCACACGCCTTTAATCCCAGCACTTGGGAGGCAGAGGCAGGCGGATCTCTGTGAGTTCGAGGACAGGCTCCAAAGCCACAGAGAAACCCTGTCTCGAAAAACCAAAAATAAATAAATAAATAAATAAATAAATAAAAACAAAATGTTGTCACCATTAATAATCATAGACTTGATTATAGATTCTTCTTATTCACATAGGTATTGTTTCCTGTTACTAGACATGGTGGTATACATCTAGTTATACATTCCAATTCATTACAACTTTTACACTTGAATACTAAATAAGTACATGAATAGTAAATGTTGTTTTGTTTTATTTAACATGATTTTTTAGAGCAGCTCTGAGGAGGAGAATGTCAAGTAGTGTATAAGAATGGCTGTAATGTACAAAGGCATGGTTCATACCATGTATAAATCTGTAGAAATAACTCAATGGATAATATAACCTTTTACAATAATTTCCACATCTGGATTGAACTGAATGGCAATGATAACTGGAAATTCTACAAAACTCTCCTTCCTTATGTTTTCTTTTTCAACAGATTACTCTCTTTTTTTGTAAGAACCATAATGTTAAAAAGAATGACAGTAAACCCTTTTCTACAGATTCAGATGAACATTGTGCTATAGAAGTCTAGATTTAAAATAAGCTATATAAGGAGGACATTCAGAATAAAGCTTGTATTTCCAAAATTAAATAATCTTTAGGTATTCTAAAGACACATATATGAATATTCCTATCCAGGGGCAATTATATGCTTTCTTTGCAAGATTTTTTTCTTTGCAACCTTTTCATACAACACAATATACGTATTTGGTAAGTTTTTATTTTTAATTCCGATTTATCAGAGTTTATTTGACATCAATAAAACCATGCTTAATTACAAGCTAGAATATTGATGTGACCCTTGACTGTAGGGATTTCTTTTGCAGTAGGATTACTTAGCTAATGTTCCCAGGAGGTTCTGAGTTTTGCTTTAATTGTTTTCAGGACTTTATTCCCAGCAGCTGTGAACTAAGACTTAGAACTTTTGGTGTCTGTAAATAGTGAATTTTAAATCTCGTGAGTTTGAAACTTCACCTGCCAATTTGAACTGCTTTACTAGAAAAGACAGTTCAATACTGACCGCAGCCCAAATGAACTCTGTTTAAACCCAGGTTGATATGATCGTTAATTTTTGCTACTTTACTTTCAAAACTAGGATTCATTTTGAACAGATATGAATGATTTTTAGGGTATCTATTAACATGGGCTTCTTTCTTGGTTTGATCTTTTCCACAAATAATTTTTATGTTATTTTACTGGTGAAAATAGTTCCTTTAAAACTGTTAAATATAACAAGAACTTTCAGGTTTTTTTTCATATAAAAGAGAGCCAAGTTTGTGTATTTTATAGGGAGGAATACAAAATTTTCACTTTTAATTAAGTTCATAATAACAGGATACAGTTTAAATCCACTAAATTTGTTTTTATGAAGAATGGAATATAAAGACCAAGCTAGCTGTATTAAATTTTAGTAACATTTTGTGAATCAGTTAGTATAAACATAACAGTAATATCCTTATTCATGTTTATTGTTGAGTAATATTTTTCTTTATAGATAAATTCAGTTAATTAAAGAAATCATAAAAGTTGTAAGAAAGGAAGTTAGGACATGAAGATATATATGACCTCTTCCAAGCTGACAAAACAGAGTCTTATTCGGTATTTAATAGTGATTGTTTTATACTACAATACATACCTCTCTGTCAATCAAAGTCACAATGGGAACTTGTCAGAAATAAAAATGTTCAGGTTCCATCACAGATGTATTGACAAAATCTCTGCATACAGAATCAAAGAACATTTTGTGTTTAAGTAATACAGAGAGTTTGACGTTATTTCAGAAGTACTGAAACAATCATGGTTTGTGATTAAAATGGGAAACAATCTCCTTGTTAAAAAAATAGACTCATGGTTTTCATCATTTAGACAGGTTTTACTTTTCTTTTTATGAAAGTGCAAAACCATGAGTGGGGTTGTAGCTCAAAGGCTGTGTGCTTTTCTAACATGGTTAAGAACTTGGAGTAAACACCTTACACAAAAGAGAGAGAGGAGGGGGGAAGGAGACAAGAGAAAAGGCTATAAGAGAAGAAAGCAGAGTGGAAGGGAGGGGAGAGTGGAGAGAGAGAACAGATTGGAGGGGGAGGAGAGGAGAGGTGGAGGGTAAGAGGAGAGAAGAAAAGAGAAGTAGAGAAGAAAGGAAAGAAAGAGAGAAGTAAGGGCAAAATGAAAGAGTGATGACAGACTGTATCTTCTACAAATGAGCCGGAATACAT
This sequence comes from Microtus ochrogaster, assembly GCF_000317375.1. NCBI lineage: Eukaryota > Metazoa > Chordata > Mammalia > Rodentia > Cricetidae > Microtus > Microtus ochrogaster. The sequence continues at coordinate 76,033,474 of NC_022010.1, forward strand.
CTCCACTTGATGTGGATTCATATCTGATATTTGGTGTGCAATGATAAGCTAATTCAATTATGAAGAAGCTTATCAGGGTTTGCGACTTGTTTGTCTTCATTATTAATTATGACTTGAGGTCAACTTCTTTTGAGTGGTGTTTTGGGAGATTGAGGAGAGCTGAAAAATACAATTTAATAAGAAAATAAAGCGAAAATTGCCTTAAAGTATAGTAGGAGCTGCGGGCCTGCTTTTCGTCCCACCTGGCTCCCGCACGGCTAGGTTATACCCCAAAATAACAACACACAAACTCTATTCTTTTAAACACTGCTAGGCCCATTATATCTAGCCTCTTCTCAGCTAACTCTCTCACCTGGACTAGCCCATTTCTAATAATGTGTGTAGCACCAGTCTTACTGGGAAAGACTCAGCATGTCTGACCTGACGGCTTGGTTCATTGCATCTGCCCGGGAGAGGGGAGCATGACCTCTGAGCTTACTTCCTCTTCCTCCCAGCATTCTGTTCTGTTTACTCCTCCCACCTATGTTTTAACCTATGAGGCCAAGCAGTTTCTTTATTACTTAAGCAATGACCATCCTCCATTATTAAAACTTCAAGTCAGACCTTATTGAGCAGTGCTGATTAGGGATGGATGTGTATACATCTTTAAGACTCATATCAGTTTCTCTGCGTCAATCACATTTTATGTTATACACCAAGTAAATTCTTTTAAGTTGTCACTCATATTTTATTATGTAACTGGATCACATGAAACTGACTTTATATTTCTAGAAATTGTTATTAGGGAGCAGTGAGAGATACTTAGGAAAACAAAAATAGGAAGTGTAAAGTATTTGTAAAACGTTAAAAATATTGTCTTCAATTGATAATTTCAGAGAAATAATCAAGCAGCCAGCGTGATAGAAGCATTCAAGATACGTATCTCTCCTCCAGAAACATATAACCTACTTGAGAAGCCAAAACTAATATCAATACTGATGTAAATTAGAGCTAATATAGCGATAAAATCACATTTGCAATGCATCTGACACTAGAGAAATTTAAATGTGACACAAATCAATGAATGAGAGTAATGACCTACATCTTGCTGATATATAAATACATAAGTTGTGAGGATGTTTAGGAAAAGAGATATGCTGCCCAGATAGGAGAACTCCAATGCCAAAATTTAAAGGTAGAAATAAAATTAATCTAATGTGTTGCCTGCTGCCTGGGGAAAAACTTGCTTTTTTGCTTGAAGTGTTGGGTTGTGCTATGTAATTTGGTCCTAAAAACTTGACTGGGGCAGCACAGGAATGAAGAAATGACAGACACATAGGGAAAAATCTGGAAATGGATTGTATCTGTTGACTTTGATGAAGGGCACCTACTATGCACCTTCTTAACTTATTATTATTTGCAACACAAGAGGAGTAGCGATTCATGGTGGGAGGTCTCTGAAGGGGAACAGTGTCAGACTCTCAACTTCCTGGAGGAGGGCACTGTTCAAGATAGTTTGTGCATGCACTGGTCATTAATTCCTAAAATTAATTCTTGGACTAGAGAAAGGCTATGTCATTTCTGTGGGATTGAGGATCTGGTCTTCTTGACATAGCTGTGTTCATGTCAACAACACAATTCAATCAGGACTCCATCAACCACTCAGAGATAGCACACATGGGAAATGATAACATGAGGTCACTAGAGACAATAAATGTGAGGTCGTTATAGAACTAAAGATTCTTTTACCATAGGTACTAGGCTTGAAATAAAAAAAAAATACACTGAAATTTATTAATTGGATTTTTATTTTTGTAGATATTGTATATACTATACTTGTGGATGTATGAATGGTTTACATGTGGGTACATATGCATGTGGAATTCAGAAGTCAACATTTGATGTCTTCCTTTACCACTCTCCACCATGTTTTTTGAGACAGGTCGCTGTTCATAGATTTTACCAACAGGCTAGTATAGATGGCCATCAAGCGTCAAGGACCTGCCTGTTTCCATTATACCAGCACTAGGGGTTAGGATGCACGCAGTGAAGACTAGGGTTTTATTTGGGTGCTGGGCATCAGAACTTTGGTCCTAATGATTGCATGGAAACCCTTTACCTACTGAGCTGTCAGTTTAGCATATAAGGTAGAATTTATCACACAACAGTGTAGAACGTTTTGTTAAAATATACAGTGCATATAATAATATCAAGTTCATATTAAGCATATACTAAAACTAAAATATCCTAATAAATATTTAAATCACAGAGCTGAGAAAGGAATTAGAAGAGCTAGAGGCAAATCTCTTATCACTGAAGTTGTATTTCCTAAGGATACAAAATCTTAATTTTTCTTGAGTATGTAAATTTGTAGAAAAAGAGAGGTAACATAACAGGTGTCATTATGTGCCATAGTTCTGCAAATCTTTCCCAAAAGTTAGCATTTGATTTTCATACTTTTGAAGAGAGAAGCCTTTAAGGGAAGATTATTATTACAGTTGTACAAATAAGGATGTCAATATATGGTTGCTTGGCTACATGTTGAACTTTGGGTAACACTGGTACCCATGGAAATCTGAAAGTTGTGTACTGGGAGAGGAATACAATCTTCTGTGCTATAGACAGGAGCATCTAGCCCAGAGACATTTTTACCTGAACAGCCCTGGGGATTTCTGAGTAGGTTAATGATCCAATAAAAAGCATCTGTCAAAACGAGATCAATAAAATTACATAAGAATAAGAGGCTGTGAAAAATTATGCATCGTAAGATAAAAATCCCAATTTGAAGTTACATTCTGAGCTGGGAACTGGGCTAGAGAGATGACTCAGAGTTTAAGAACACAGGCTGCTCACCCAGAAGACCTGGGTTCAATTCCAACACCCATATGGTACCTCATAACCATCTGTAACTACATTTCCAGGGATGCCTACATGTTTTACTAGCCTTCTGGGAAAACAGAGAAGCACATGGTACATAAGCATACGTACAGGATAAACACCTATACCTTAAAATAAAATATTTTTAAAATTAAAACATTTGGGAGAATAAAAATTTCCAGGGTAAAAAACAGACTAGTCACTGATTTTGCAAATATCTTTATTCATGAACTTTTTTTTCTGATGGAAAACCTAGCCAAAGATTACATATTGGTGAAAATATAACAGGGACATTTTGGGAATCTTCATGCTATTATGATATAATACAAATTGCTCCACTGATGAGGAATTCTTAGCTTTCCAATTTAAGTTTGTCTCTTCATAGTCATATGTACATATATATATGCATATGTAAGTTGACCGTATATTTAATTTTTATATAGTATATGTAAATTGACCAGCAAATATAAGACACAGATTATGCCAAGAATAATAAATATTTAATTAATGTACTTAATTAATCTTATAGTATTTGGAATAAAATTTGAAGCCTCACATGCTGAGCCAAGTGTTCTCCCACTAACCTCTCTTCCAGCTCAGTAAAGATTTAAATAATCATAATAGTGAACTAACACATATCACAGTCAACTGCATCAAGCTTTAAGCAGGACTGAGTCTCTTTTATCTGAATTTTTTTTAGTAGTTCTAAGTTCAAGTAATGGAAAATGGGTATATGAATATTAGAACCAAAATACCTAGTTCACTATATAAAACTAGAATTAATTTTTCAAGCATTGTTTAAATTTTAAAATCCCAAGGGCTTGATAACATTTTTTGTTGATATTTTTGCTGCTCCCTGACAGGTACCTATGGTTTGTTAACAAGAAGATTCATCTTGAAAGACATTCTGGGGTACTTAAAACTGTATATAAAAATACATCTATCCTAGGATTTTTAGACATCTATTGAACTGGAGAAAAAAAACAAAGTCTCAATAACTACTTTCATTTTTCTCCTCTTCCTTAGTGAGGAAAGAAATGAAGCTGTCTTATTTGGAAGAATATATACAACCTTCAGATAGCAAAGTCAGCTTTGTGTGGGTTGGAATCTAAAGCCCTTTCCATGTAATCACCTTAGAGAATTTCACATTAAAATATGTGAGTTGAGTAAAACTATTTCATTGGTTTGGACAGTGATATACAGTAATTTCTAAAATTAAGTAGCAATAATGAAAAACAATTTTGACATATCTTTGTTTTGTTTGTGGCGATTTATAACAGTAAAATAAAATGTTTGCAATAGTAAAATACAAGTAACATAATAAAGACAAGTATTAAAATTTTGCACTAATACAAATTGGATTTAAGTGTCTAATAATAATTTATTTATAAAATATTACCAGCAAATATCTGCTACACATACATGTCCCAATCAGACTTACTAGTGCTTATCATTGGAACTGAAGTGTTATTAATTTTTGAGGTAATTTAGAATATTCACTTCTCTATCTTACAAGACATGAATCATTCATCATAGATTGCCCAAAGGAAACAATTCCTGTTTGTAAGTTTTTACATCTGTTTGTGTATCATCATTTTGTGGAGATGTGTGTATAAACAGAACGTGGAGAGTTCCCACAACCATGGCATCTCTAATGCCTTAGATTCTCCAGGGCAATCTAGACTTCAACTTCACAGCTTTAAGCAACAGAATTTCTACTAGGCCTCCATTCAGGTACACTCCTGACACATTACTGTCCTCAGCAAGTTTATTCCATAACTCCTTTCTTTTGTCCTTAACTCTCAAGCCAGAACCACATAGCCCAAAGCTGCCAAGTTCAGCTGCTTATAGGGGCAGGAATATGGCCTCCTTCTTCAATCACACCTTCCCAGCTGTCTGTCCTTCACAGCTTGGCTGTTCTGAAACTTGCTCTGTAGACCAGGCTGGCCTCAGACTCAGAGACTGGCCTGACTCTGCCATCCCAGTGCTTGGATTAAAGGTGTGCCTCGCCACACCCATCTCTAAGATTTTGTTTAGTTTCTTTCTACAAATTGGAAATTTAGCTGAGTGGGATCTTGCCCTGAGGTGACCACTCATTTTTTTCTATATCTTAATCTATTCATGACTTCACTCCATTTCACTATCTGCTGCTCCTTTTCTCCTCAAAATTTACTTTCTGTAATTTATCCTGCTCAGCTTGTTCCTTTTCACTATAGATCTTCATCAGAGTTAACACTAGTATCCTCTTGACAGAGTCTATTCTAGACTGTTTTGAGACTACTTCCATCAACAGAATTAATCCAAATATCTTCACTTTAGCCTCAGGCTGAATAATCTTTAGGCAACACACTAAAATTTTTCTTCTCAAAAACCTGTTGAGTGAGCCCCCCCCCCCACTGTTCAAATGAGTTTTAGCACCTCTGTCTCAAAACATTTCACTGGTTTCCTAACCCAAAGGGCCAAAGTCCATATTTCTTCAAACAAACATGTGGTCTGGATTATAACAGCACTGCTCACTCCCAGTGTCAGCTTCTCTCTTAGGCAATTTGCTCATATGGAGAGGCACAATGGCCATGGCAATACTTATAATGAAAACATTTAATTGTAGTGGTTCCCTTGCAGCTTGAGAAGTCCAGTCTATTATCATCATGACATGCTGGCACATGTTGTACTGGCTATATTGACTTGAGGGAACAGGAAGTCAACTGACTCACTGGCCAATATCATTGTATCACAGGAAACTGGGAGGTATCATCCTAATTATAGGAAACCTCAAAACCCGCAAAACAGTGACTCACATTCTCCAACAAGGTCATACCCACTTCAACAAAGCCACACCTCCTAATAGTGGCTCTCCCTATAAGATTATGGGGACAAATTTTGTTCAAACCACCACAGAAGGTAAAGAAAACCTGTATTTAAATTTCATACACTAACTTCGGTATCTACCAAATTCATGGATATAGAGACCCTTAATAATTGGAAAATATTGGAAGAATATCAAATATGTAGGTAGGCTCTTGAAAAGAAATTTTGAAATAATTTATTAAAATTATTAATTTAACAGTAAAATTGTTAAAAAGGTTAGTGGAGGATTTTGAAAGACATCACAGTGGTTATTGGTGCTTAGTGAACAGTCAGGAGGATATGAGTTTTGATTCCAGAATTCATATATATAACTAGCACATGATCACCTTAGCTCTCTGAGAGATCTGATACCCTTTTCTGGACTCTGTGCACACAGACACTTGCACCTGCATAAACACGTGTCCACACACACACACACACACACACACACATACACACACATACATGCACACAGATATCAGATTAGAAATTGTTTATAAACAATAGCAAGATCTGTATGAGCTGAAATTAATGGCGTTACATTGTTAGTGTCAAAGTTACTCCATGCAATAAATTCATGATATAGATATTAACATCATTATGATTTCACAGATCAGACAACACAATAAAATTCTCTTGGCAATAACAAGGGATATGCTTTTACTGCTATTCAAAATCATTGAAAATGCACATTAAAATCTTTAAGAATCCCTGTATTCTAGGGTAACTTGAGCCATCTGAAAATAAAACATGTTCGAGTTTACACAATATTGCAAACTAAATGAATCCATTATACCTAGAATAAAAGGAAAAGGATATTTGTGTGAGTTCCTAGAAAACAGTTTTGTCATTTGATCCCTGCATGGGGTAAAGTGAGCTTCCAAGGTTAGTGATCAGAATACACAGCACTGATTGAACAAATGTGGCCCTCAGCACCAGAATATAATACTGAGCAGATTAAATCTAGTATCTGATGCAAAATGGTTTCTCATATGCTGAGAGTATTATTTATACTTTGCAATTTCATCTTACTTATTCACATTGGTCTCCAATTTTCAAGAGCATATTTGCCAAAATCCCGACTTGATCTTGAATTTAATTAGTTTTTTCAGCAAAAGAAATTGAAGCACAGTTATTGCTCTTCTGTCCCCAGTGGTGAACACTGGTGTCCATATATTGATCTGCACTCTGATCTTGGCAACTGCAAATAGGTGAGGCATGAAGCTTCTCCACTGCTGTGCGTTTGGAGGCAGCAGGGCTCTCTCCCTGTTACTAATGAATGCCCTGTTTTCTTCTTCTTAAAGTGAGGGATTTTTCTCTTGGGTCATTTGTGGGATAAATGACACTTATTCGAATTGTTAGTCATCAAGAATTAATTGTCAGATGGTTCTTGTGGATGGCAAGTCTGTTTCGGGTCTCACTCAGCTACAGTCCAATTATCAGCAGTTACCTATCTTCCTGGAGTGTTTAAGAAAGACTCCATTTTCTGCTCATTGCTTTTCTTTGCAGAAGCCAGCTTCATGAGGATGCAGGACTACAGCACTTATTGTCTCCTTCATTATAATCTTGGAACTGTTTGTTAATTTGCAAATCTGCTTGCTGTGTTGCTAGGGTTTGTTCTCTTTCTTCCAATTTTAAGCCATCAGCTGAGGAGTAAATAACTGGGGACAAATTCTTCTTTTAAACATCTTGGATACACATTTATTCCATCATTTTTTTATTCATAGTAATTACTTTTTTAACTCTTTTCCTGAGGATTATTAAGAGAGTATTGGTCCCATCCAGTTAAACTAGCAAAACCTTTCCATTTCCAAGTCTTTTAATAATTTCTGAAAATTCTTTCCTTCAATTTGTAACATATTTAGAAGTTGTGGAGATTCAGAATAATATGTTAAGGATAATGGTAGTGTAAGAAATGTAAGCAGATGTAAGAAGTTGGCTTCTTGAGAAATTCTTAAATACTTACATTACACATGATCTCAAGAGATCCCTCGGTGATAATTTTAGACAGTTCTTTAATATGTATTTCAAGTATTTGAAACTTAAGTTTTTGGTGTTGCTCTTCAGAGAGTGTCTGGAAAAGTGGGCCTTCTGTTAAGAGCAATGATCTTCCAGAGGACCTGAGTTTGACTCCCAGCACTTAAGGTCAGAAGACTCATGAGCCACAGGTAACTCTAACTCCAAGGGACTTGACACCCGCTTTTGACCTCCACGGGCAACAACACATGCATCAAAGGCACACACAAAGAGACTTAATATACACATACATATAAATAAACAGTAATTCTTGAAAAGCTTTAAAATGATTTTTAAATTTTCATTTTTTTAAATGAATGGCATCCAGTCTTTGTTGTCTCCAGAAATTTACACAATACAGATAACTTTACAAGGCAAGTTCTTGTGGAGGGGAGTTGATACAACTGTAAGGCTGCTAGCGGCTGTGGTCTCTAAAAGCTATACCCAAGTGACATTTCCAGAAGCCTCTGAAATAGCCATGTGCCAGCTTCAAATGCTTTGCATAGCACATTTAGCTGTGGATTGCCAGCTCACTTCAAGGTGTGATTAGAGGGCCATCAGCAGCAGGATTCCTGCAGACTCCATTAGGCAACCTACACCCGCTAGACCAGATGCTTCACTGCATGTTAAGTAATATTGTGGCGAAATCTTGGGGGACATGCTGAGTGTCGCACAGTTGCCATGTGTACTGGTTTTTGAGAGTTGTGAATCTTTCCTTTATCCAAAGTCTTTATTTTGTTTTATTTACATCAAGCAATACAAACATACTTAGGGTATACTTTGGAATGTAGAATGTGTGATGTGTGATAGTTGGACTAAATACTTGAGGTAATTTGAAACGGTAGGGTGTCTGAAGCAATTAAGAACCATGGGCTTAAGTTCTGAGTCTGCTGTCACATAGAGCATGATCCTAGTCTCTATGTCTCTGGGCTCTGCCACATAAATTTTAAATGGCATGTTCCATAACTTTTATTGATACATTCACTGAAGAAATAGTGAACATGTTGTGATCAGAATGAAGAACTTTCCCTCAAGACCATAACACCTGGATAGGAATATTGTCCACATAAGACACATGCTTGCAAATAAAAATAACATTGCGAAGCCCATTTTATATTTAGTATTTTATTTATTTATAAGTACAAATGGAGTTTGTAATGAAAATGATAATTGAGAAAAGTGGATAATTAAGTTGTAAGCCTTCAACTAAGTTTTGAAATGTGTCTAGAATATAGGTGGTTGAGAGGAAAGTAATTAACTTTACAGAGCTATAAGCACTGAAATCTATGTACTAGGCTATGCAGAGAAAAATTACCGTCATGTGCCTTGGAAGGGGCACCCCAGTGACAAAAGCTAAGATGCTTAGAATTAGGAAGATTGAGAGGTGAAGTATAGCAGATATTTTAGGGATTTGCAAAACTAAGAAGCTTAGGTTAAGCCATGTAGGTTAATTAGAGAAAACTAGTTTGATTTTAGTTTCTAAGTATCAAATAGTCGTGTGTATATATCACTTTTTATCACACAATGCAAGTAAGAATGATTTAACATTTTCAGATTTAACATTTTCATGCAGGTAAGTAGGTTGGAAGACAGATTATCAAAAATTAGGAATGCAAAATAAATTGAATAGCTCACACACACAATAAAATAGTAGATAGAAATCTGAAGGGCAGTCCAGAGTTTGAATGATTTGAGTTTGAACATGTCAAGCCTAATATGACAATCAAAAGTAAAGCAGAAATGCTCTGTCTTCACTGAGAAATAATGTGTGCTCACATATATGATAACATCCAGTATTCTCTACCTTACATTCCAAGTACACTCTTGCGGGGATTTTTGCAGGAAGGAGCAGGAAGCACTCATCTGTTTCAGATAATGACAAATGCTAAGGTAAACACGAGTAGAAAACAAATGAAATACTGAAGTTACTTTAGAAAAATGGTTGAGCAAGTTCTCTGGAAAGAATTAAAACTGAATATAGAAATTTAAAAAATAAAGTCAACGAGATGAAGCCTGCAGACCTAAGCTTTAACTGAAACATGGTCATTGTTATAGGAAGAACAAGGTTAATTCAGCTCAAACAGAGAATAAAAGGCAAAGATGTAGTCAGAGAAAAAGGCTCAGTTCCATAAACATTATTTAGTTACTTAAGGCATGATTCCCTCTAGATAAATACATGTTAGAATGTGTAAAGAGCCAAAGTTTACTTTATTCAAATCATTTTAATGTGCAGATGACTAATCCAAACATCCCAAATCTAAAGGAAACACACAATTACAGATAATGGCTGAGTCTTGAATATCTGGTAATTAATCCATTGTTCTTTCTATTGCTTAGGAAAGTCCTTGAATTATTTTGCTTCTTTGCTCAAAGGTAGATTAGTCATGGCTGCCTCTTAGTCTCTGAACCTCTCATTAGGAATTATAATTGTCAAGACTGGGAAACCATGGTCTTGGCTTTAAACCATGTTGATCTTTTCATTTTGTTCTTTTGTCTCTGTACGCTTTTCTTTTTTCTTAATGTTAAAGACAACCTTGAAGAGGAACAAACTCACAGAGGTAACCTACGGGAAATGAGTTTTGGTGCTTGGGAAAATTGCTTTCCCTTGCTTTGCCAGGTGGTGCATACAGACAAATTATATCTGCAGTAGAATCATGCCTTTTGAAATCACTTTCTTGAGTGTTTCTGTAATTCAGTTCAGGTTCTTGGCATTCTTTCTCCAACTATTGTGTTTTCTTCATTCTTTGTTATTTTTGTTTTCCTCTTATTGTAGGATTTCCAAAAATGTATCTGAAAAATAAATTTTTTTATTGACAATAAATATGTATTTCATTGAATAAAACTTACATATTTCAAGTAGTAAAGAATTATTTTGTTTTATTCTAGATTTTGACCATTTTGTTGTTAATTTTTACTTATTTTTAAAAATTTTAAGTCAAAAAACCTATTTATCTCCATATTATATTATCATTTTCTCTCTTCTCATTTTGGAACACTATAAACTCCTGGCCAAGATAGGTGTAAGCAATTGCAAATATGAGGATTTATTAAGTAAACAAGTAAGATTTTACAACTATAAATTATCAGGAATTAGGCATATTTTAGGAATAATGCCTATGATGATAGTTAAATTTTGTATTTATATTTTTTCCAAACCCAATGTGTACCAATAGTTGAAAATATGGATATAAATGAAAACTTTGTACAATTTCTAAGAACAAGTGAGGATGCCTCTATTTCATATTGCTTTGAATTTTACTTTCTTTTTCTGTTCCCTTGAATAGTACATGAGGAAATGACATAGTGAATAGGAATGGAAGAAAGCGCTGTGCGATAATGCTTTTGTACACTGCAAAGATTTGTCACTCGTATTGTTTTAATAAAACACTGATTGGCTAGGTTTTATTGTAGATAGAATTCCCACTTTTCTGAGAAACCATCAAACTGACTTTCATAGTGGTTATACAAGTTTGCTCTCCCACTAGCAATGGAAGAATGTTCCCCTTGCTCCACATCCTTTCCAGCATAAGATGTTCTTGTGTTTTTTATCTTAACCATTGTAAAAGATGGAATATAAGACAGGTATAAGTTGGTTTGATTGCATTTTCTGTTGTATAAGGACGTTCAACATGTTTAGTGTTTCTCGACCATTTGAGATTCTTCTCTTGCAAATTCTCTGTTTAGATCTGTTCTCCATTTTTTATTCAGATTATTTGGTTTGTTGATATTTAGTTTTTTGAATTCTTTATATACTTTGGAAATCAGTCCTCCGTTGAGTCCTTTTTCTCATGCGCCTGTTTTGCCTTGCTGTGTTTATTACTTTTGTCAGGATTTCACAAAACAACTTCTTTTTTCCCCCTGCCTTGACGTTTTCTAACATTGTCAACTCATTCTTAATTTTCCTGTCTTCATTTACATCTTCACTTATTGGTGACAATTTCAGACCTGCAGGCTTCATGCAGCTTAGGTTGGTTAATAATGAGGCTCAATACAAGGTTATACGTTTACCTAAAATGTTGTGAGATTATTTTGCTTTTGTTTTGTTTTTGTATAACAGTTATTCAATGATGCATGTGAACTGCACACATAAGAACACTGTGCTTCAATGTTGCATGTTAAAGACTGTATACACCTACAGGGAGACCTTCCTTTTCTTTACTTTTTGGTTTTTTGCAGATATAACCTCCTGTATCCCTTGCTTGCTTCAAACTACTATGTACTTACTGAGGCTGGAAGGATGACCTTGAATTTAATCTTTGTTCCTCCACCTCCCAGGTAACAAGATTATAGGACATAGCACTACACCTGGTGAGAGACCTTCCTTCGCCATATTAAAGACAGCTCTTTATTCACTGTCTGCCAGCAGTTTACTTCCCTGCTATTATTTTCCTGCTATTTTTCATTATAACCCTATGCCTAAATAGAAGGGTTTTATTAAATTATATCCGATCACTACATAATAAAACCCAACTCTATTTCAAATCAAGCTGAGTAGTGAAAATGATATAAAGATGGAAGAAAATGACCATTTGAGTGTAACCAAAGGATGCATGTTCCCATTATTGCCAGTCTTTGCGATAAGATATTGTAGTGATAGGAGCGGTGGGCTGTGTCCCGCCACCCAGCTAGCTTTACCCGAAATAATTACACAGACACTGTATTCTTTTAAACATTGCTTGGCCCTTTAGCTCTAGCCCTTACTGGCTAATTCTGATATCCCGATCAACCCATCTCTAATAATCTGTGAGCACGGGTCTTAGTGAGCACGGGTCTTAGTGAGCACCTGTCTTACCGGGAAGATTCTAGCCTACGTCCATCCTGGGTCGGAGCTTCATCGCCTGTGCCTCAGAGAGCAGAGCTATACCCGCGTCCGCCCAGGAGCCTGGAGCATGGCGTGTGTCTGCTCCAGAGAGCAGAGCTGTCAGTTTGAGCTCACTTCCTCTTCCTCCCAGCATTCTGTCTGTTTACTCCACCCACCTATGTTCTAAGCTATGAGCCCAAGCAGTTTGTTTATTACTTAACCAATGAAATCAACAGATTGATATATGACACTCCCACATCAAGATATATAGAGGCAACATGGATAACAACATGAGACACATCGAGTACTATTCAGTAACATTAATATAGTATATGTGAGCAATTATTAATATTTCTTCCAAAGAAATATGTATTACTATTTCCTTCTTTATACACATACACAAACATATGTTCCTTATATATTTCAAGTATTTAAAAATAAAGCATGTTTTACATTTTATAAACAGGAGACCCTGACATACAGAGCACAGTAAAGAAAGACTAAAATTAATGGTTTGTATGAAATTTGTATAAATGATTTGGGTGAATATATAAAAATTGTATAATGATAGGTATAAAAAAGAATAAATACTCATATTATGAAATTAATGTTTAGCCAAAATGTAATGGAATCAACTTTTTGCCTGATTCAGATATTGATCCTGATCTTTCCAGATACGTTCTCTTCTGAGAATTGTTGGAAGGAATCAACAAATGTGGACTCAGTTGGCATGGGGAACAACTATGAGATGATATTGGGATTTTGCCATGAAAATGCTGGAAATAATTCTGGTTAATCTGTTCTCACCAGTAGCCTGTTTTTGCTCCATGTGTGACATCACATGTTGTGGTACTTGTTTAAGTGTAGTGAATCAATTCAAATCTCTTTATCTTAGTACTAATCTTCCAAAAGTACCGTGCTTCATACAGCTACAAATAGCAGATGTTTAAGCAAGTGTATTCATCTCAATAGCTAAGAAAAGTTAGGATGGAATTGAAAGCATGTGTTCCTGTGTATATCAGTGTACAAGTGTATTTGACAAATATATATCTAGCATAGGATATTGCTGATTAATGGCATAGCATTGCAGGAAGTTAAGATGATATAGCAAGGTAATACCATTGAAATGAAGTTGTTATTAATTTCCATCATTTTTATTTTAATGCTAATGACTAATAAAAGATGAAATTTAGCTGTATAGGTATTTGTAAATACTTGTCATAAAATTTTGTCAATTTTTCAGTTTTTTCCCCAATTCTAGTCACATAATTGTTAAGAAACTTCTTTGTTGTGAATAAAGTTTGGAAGACTCAGTTCAACTTGGATTGTACTACGCCTTTGTGTAGGTAACTCTGTATTTATCACTAAAGGGCTGATATTATTTTAATCAAATGCTGCTCTATAATCAAAAATTAGTTTTTAGAAAACAAATTGTTTACATTTAAAATTGAATAAACCAACAATTTTGGGTCCCAGAGATTTAGCTCAGGCAAGTCAGGCTTAATAGTTATCCCCTTTATTAACCCAATTTTATTTTATTTTATTTTATTTTTTGGATTTTTCGAAACAGGGTTTCTCTGTGGCTTTGGAGCCTGTCCTGGAACTAGCTCTGTAGACCAGGCTGGTCTTGAACTCACAGAGATCCGCCTGCCTCTGCCTCCCAAGTGCTGGGATTAAAGGCGTGCGCCACCACCGCCCGGCTATTAACCCAATTTTAAAATCTTAAAAGTTTTTTTTATTATTTTTGTAAAAATGTTCAGAACTGTTTACTGTGCATGAAACTAAATGCACACCAAGAAATACAGAAACTTCTAAAGACTCAGAAGGTTATATATGCTCAAAATATGAAGCAAAGTGACAGATATCAAAAATTCAGGAGGAGATTACCAGGACTAATTTAAAATCATAACAGAACATAACAAAATTTTGGAGCAGAATTAGATAAGTCTAAAATAAGTGAAACAAATGGTTATTATTTCACAAATTCTTGGGTTTCAGCAAAGGCATATGGCAGTGTGGAGATCTGTTTCTAACGAAAGTTCTGTTGCTTAGTCTGTGTTCATGGCAGTTTGTTATAAAATTGTTCATTTCTTATCAGCTTCCAAGAAGAGTGACCTGCTTTATTTATATAAAGAAATGACAAAAGACAAAACGTTGTTTTTTTTTAATGTTTTTCATTATTTAGACAATCATTATCTAAGTATATTTTTATTTCCAGACTTTGCCTGGTTATTCTTGAAATGTCCTAGGCAAACAAAATAAAATTATGAGTCTATGTTTTTTATCTCCTGTATGAAAGTAAATGGGTTCCTTAGAGTTTGGACTCACTGTTGCACTAGCAGTTTGATTTGTATTTGTTTACAAGAAAGTTTAGTTTTTGGCAAGATTTCACAGTATTGTATATTTAAATGGGTTTGAACACAGTATGAATGCCTCACAAAGAAGAAAGAAGGAAGAAGATTATGACTACTAAATATACACTCAAGTGCCCTTATTGATAAAGAAAATTGAACTATGGCAATATGGAACCGTAATATGTTTAGTAGTGGAAAAAATTGGGAAATTTTTATTTGGCAATATGGAATTGTAATATGTTTAGTAGTGGAAAAAAATGGGAAATTTGTATTGAAATGCTCAGCTGGTCACAGTCATTTGCAGATTGATTCCCATGTTGTCCTCTAACCTCAAGCCACTTGTTTGACCTTGTTTGCTGCTATTCGTTTTTCTGAAGTGCCACTTTGAGCTCTGGCTGTGTCCATGATATGCGTGTGATCTGCCCTGAACAATGATTCTTCACTTGTCTCTCAATTTTCCTGTGTTCTATTTTACCATCGAAACTTCTCCTAATGTGTTTCTTATCTCATGTTTGAGCAGGTGATAATATAAAAATAAGGAAAATGTTTTCTCATCCTTGGAGAGTGTTATTTACCTCCAAGTTTATTTTAAACCACTAGATAAGCTATAGTGAGGCTACAGTAATTTCCTTAAGTTTTTGATACTGGATTTACTTTTTATTTTCCCATAAATTAGTTTAATCTATAATAAAAGCAAAAGGAATATCTACATGCCTGATTTTATGGTCTTTGAAAATGATCTACAGGCAGAATCATGAGGAATATAACTGATTTGCTTCTAAGACTTGAGGTTTCAGTTAAATTTTATATGACTATTTTCTCTTGCTGTCTGGTGTTATGTGTTCTTTAAGAATATAATACTTTAGAATTAAGTTAATGCATGTTGTAAGATAATAAGTTCTGGAAGTATAGTTAGTAATTGAAATGACATAGTTAGATTCATATAGTGGAACTGCATATGTACTTGTCTTTAGAAAGAATTTTAATTTGTAAAATGCTGTTATTTTCAGTTAATGTCTGTTGGTTGTTCATATTGTAGGAGAATATATATATATATATATTTAGGATTTCTGCGTCCTCCCTGCCACCGCCTCCCATTTCCCTCCCCTCCCCCCCCCATCAAGTCCCTCTCCCTCATCAGCTTGAAGAGCAATCAGGGTTCCCTGACCTGTGGGAAGTCCAAGGACCACCCACCTCCATCCAGGTCTAGTAAGGTGAGCATCCAAACTGCCTAGGCTCCCACAAAGCCAGTACGTGCAGTAGGATCAAAAACCCATTGCCATTCTTCTTGAGTTCTCAGTAGTCCTCATTGTCTGCTATGTTTAGCAAGTCCGGTTTTATCCCAGGCTTTTTCAGACCCTTTCTTCTTTTTTAACGCCATTTCGTTTTACCTATTAATGAGATTTCCCCAAACAAATCATTATTACATTATAAAAACAGCACTTATAGTTTTCTACCATAAGAATTAATGCATAGGAAGGTTTTTTTTATTATTTTAATTTTTATTCACAGAAATATTATACAACCAGGCTACTATATACATATTTGCGGAGTTCCTCAGAATTTAGTTTGCTGAGATATTTACCAGATTTATTCAGTAAAAGATGTTCCATTATAGATAATTTAAGACATGCATGTCTTTATTTATATGAATACCATTGTAATTTTTCCTCTATAACCATGTATAATTATTGTTGTTTGAAATGTGTGAAAGTTGTTTATGGCAATTCTAGCAAAGTTACATTAATAAGAGACAGTATTTCAGGTTTTTTCAGTATTTGCTTATTTTAAAAAATGTACATCCATGGATGAATGTAGTAATTTTTAATGGAATACAAGCTATAAATTGTTCTCTAGTTCAGGAAATTGAGTGTTTTTATAAGTGATGATGAGATTTTAAAAACAAATCTGACTTAGAAGCATGTTATTAAATTGTGTCAAGTTATTCTTTTTGATTACAGAGTTTGATGTTCAAGAACATTTTGATAGACTTCAAAATTTAAAAAAATAACTGAAATTATACACAGCTAATAGGTTGAGTCAGAAAAGTCAAAATGATCAGATGGGGCATTCAGTTCATCGTTATTTAGCAAGCACTTATGGAAAATGAGATGAGAAAGCAGTGGACCAACGTGAATGAGAGGTTGTAGATTCTAGGTGCTTATGATCCACCTAAAGAGACACATGTGTAAGTAGAAAGTAAATGCAAAATGAAACAACAAAGAAGTAACACCTAAAGTAACCCTTCCTTCCCCATGTGATTTTCTGTTTTATGTTATTACAGCAACAGGCAGGAAACCAGAATAGAAAGTGCTACCAGGAATAGGGTTGTTGTTGTTGTTGTGACGAACCTGATCATGTTGATTTGGGGGAGAATACATTTTGAAAATTTTGCAACTTTGGGAAAGAAGAGCCAGTGAATATCATGGGCACAGCTTAAAGATTCATTCTAGAATCATCTCCGAAGGGAATAATAATGAAAGGAAGCTGGACAATAAGTTCCATCTCATGATGTTCTCATGGCAGCAAGCACTCCATCAGCAGTTGTACCAGGGCTCAATCACGTGATATTTTCGCTTTTGGTCTATGCGTGCTGTGTGTGCTGACTGTGCTGTGGCTGATTAATCAGATGTGATCGATAAGAGGTTAATGCCACGGAGTTGCCTGGACTTGAACTGTTGAATATTGGTTTGCTTCAGTATAACTCGGTTATTTCCTTTGAATATAAGAATTTTAAAGTATGTAGTTATTTTTAATTTTATGTGAGCCTAAAATTAAGAGAGTTCAGCTTTTGAATGGAATTTGTATTTTGGAAGTGTTGGATTTTTTTTAAGACTTTGGGGATTTTTTGGAGTTAAAGTATATTTTATATTGTGATATTAAAATGACTTGAGACTTTGGGGACAAGAGATACAAATTACAGATAAATGAGACATGTTTGTGCAACAAATTGACAGGGAGTGGGCAGATTGTACTGGTTAGTCTTAATGACCAAATTGATACTGTCTTGGATGAAGAGAATATCTAGGTCAGGCTAGCCTGTGGGTATATCTTTGGAGTAATATCTTAATTCTTAATTTATATAAGGAAACCACTCAATGTGGGTGACACAATTTCATGGGTTTGACCCTGAAGTGTAAAATAACAGAGAGGGTGAGGTGAGCAGGAGGCTGGCAGGCAGCACTGGCAAATATATTTCTCTCTGCTCTTGTCCGTGAATGTGATATGACCAGCTGTCTCAAACTGCTGCTACTGTAATTTCCCTGTAATGAAAGTTTGTTACCTGAAATTATAAATGAAAAGAATCCCATCACCCTGTTTGGCTTTTTGTCAGGATATTTTATCGCAGGAATAGAGGTGAAACTGGAACACCAGGAGTTATAAATGATAGCTGTCATGTGAATTGTGTGATAGTGGCAATAAACAACGTGTTTTGCTCTGTTTCAACACTGATGATGCTGGAAAATGCTTTGGTATAGACTGTGTATTTGTGCTGTGAATGAAGTAGGAGATAATGAATTTATTAGAATCTCTGTATTTATACCTGTCACAAACACTACTAGTAAATCATCCTTCCCTTCCCTTCCTTTCCCTTCCCTTCCGTTCTCTTCCCTTCCCTTCCCTTCCCTTCCTTCCCTTCCCCTCCCTTCTTCCCTTTCCTCCCACTTTCTGCCCTGCCTCCTGCCTTACCTTTTCCTTCCACAAAAATACTTTTTCCCCCATAGTATTAGATGTCTGTATTCTGATCTTGATCCCTTTTGTATCTATGCCAATAAATGTCTATTTAACATCTTAAGAATTAAAATGCATGCTACCAATTTTCAAATGATATATTATAGATTTATAATGACTACTTGGGTCAGGTATGTGGGATATTCCTACCAGATAAATTTTTGAGGAGTTTCAGACAAAAATGTTTAAAGTTTTCTAGGAAACCATATCATAAGGAAAAAGGTTATGCATAAAGGCTTAGCATAAAAGATCCATCTCATGTGAGAGATAGAGATACTTGTTACAGCTATCTTGGAGCTGAATATGGTTATGGATCATGGTTTTATGACATTATGACTGTTACAAAGTTGAAGAGATGATAGATGCAAAATTATTAAGAGCATGAAGTTTCTTTCTTTCTGTATCAATCTTTCCTACCAGCCAATAAGAAGCAGAGCATTATATCTTTGGTCTTTGTAAAATAACTAAAGCAAAGATTTAAAAATAAACAAGAAAGAAAGTGTAAATCTCTAGTCCTTTTATTGAGATATTGTGGAATAATCACAGTGGTACCAGAATGTTGGCGCCACGTGGCAACCTGGCATTCATAGGTTTCGCAAGTTGGTAATTTTAATGCAATAAGACCTTGGACAAAACTCCAACATTTGAAAACATTAATGTCTTTAAGTAAAGGATGAATGAAATCACATGAGAAATATGAATAATTCTCATAATTTTTTGAACTTTAGAAAAAGGCCACTTTTTGACACTGTCTCCCTTAATGGGATCTGTTATGACTTGGAACATGTTATATCCTATATTTGGTCACCCATCTATAACAACCTATGAACCTATTATTGGGGCAATGGAGAACCCACATTTGAATGACTACCTTGAATGTGATGTTGGAGACCATTGAAAGTAGTGTTGAGATCACTCACAGTGCCTTCCTCTCTTTCCCTGTCCTTTCTTAGTATATAAGAAGCACTGTTAAGCTCAATGTCTTTTATTTATGGCTAGAAACCAAATATGAGTGAGTACATCCCATATTCATATTTTTGGGTCTGGCTTACCTCACTCAGGATAGTGTTTTCTATTTCCATCCATTTGCATGCAAAATTCAAGAAGTCATTGTTTTTTACCGCAGCGTAGTACTCTAATGTGTAGATGTTCCACACTTTCTTCATCCATTCTTCCATTGAAGGGCATCTAGGTTGTTTCCAGGTTCTGGCTATTGCAAACAATGCTGCTATAAACATAGTTGAGCATATACTTTTGTTGTATGATAGGGCCTCTCTTGGGTATATTCCCAAGAGTGGTATCGCTGGGTCCAGGGGTATACCCACACACTGAGACAATGGGGATGTTCTATAGGGAACTCACGAAGGCCAGCTGGCCTGGGTCTGGAAAAGCATGGGATAAAACCGGACTTGCTGAACATAGTGGACAATGAGGACTACTGAGAACTCAAGAACAATGGCAATGGGTTTTTCCACATACTGGCTTTGTGGGAGCCTAGGCAGTTTGGATGTTCACCTTACTGGACCTGGATGGAGGTGGGCGGTCCTTGGACTTCCTACAGGTCAGGGAACCCTGATTGCTCTTCAAGCTGATGAGGGAGAGGGACTTGATAGGGGGAGGGGGAGGGGGAGGGAAATGGGAGGCGGTGGCAGGGAGGAGGCAGAAATCCTTATTAAATAAATAAATTAAAAAAAAGAAGCACTGTTAGCCGGACAGGTGGTGGCACACGCCTTTAATCCCAACACTTAGGAGGCAGAGGCAGGCAGATCTCTGTGAGTTCAAGGCCAGCACAAGAGCTAGTTCCAGGACAGGAACCAAAAAAAAAAAAAAAAAGCTAGGACTAGGAGAAACCCTGTCTCGAAAATAAAAAAAAAAAAAGCACTGTTCTACCATACACATAACTTCAAGAAATTCTTCCTTATTCCAACGTCCAACACAGCAAGGTCAATGGACCTTGAACTGAAATCTTGATATACATAAAAGTTACTGAATCAGTCGTTTTTCTGTTCTTTACTCATAAATATTGAGTATTTTAATAAATAATTTGAAAGAGCTAGCAAATCGGGGGACAAAATATAAGCCTAATCCTGTCTTTGTCAATTACTAAGAAGAACGACTACTTTGATGAGGGTCTCTACCTCTGTTTCCAACAGTTGCTGGATGATTATGGTGATATGTAAGATATTCACCAGTCTGACTACAGGGCAAGAAAAGTTTGGGCACCCTCTCCTCTATTACTTAGGATCTTAACTGGGGTCATCTTTGTGTATTCCTGGGAATTTCTCTAGTGTCAGGTTTCTTGCTAGCCCCATAATGGCTCCCTCAATCAAGATATCTCTTTCCTTGTTCTCATCTCTGTCCTTCCTCCATCTTGACTAGCCCACTCCCTCAAGTTCTTCACCCTCCTCCCCTCCTCTTCTCCTTCTGCCCTCCTTTCTTCCCCCATGTCCATGCTCCCAATTTTGTCAGGCGATCTTTTTGTTTCTCCTTTTCTGATAAAGAGATGTATGTTTTTCTTAGGGTTCACTTTGTTTCTTAGCTTCTCTAGGATCATGAAATATAGGCTCAATAGCCTTTGCTTTACACGAAGTGTCCACTTAATGAGTGAGTACATACCATGTTCATCTCTCTGGGTCTGGGTTACCTCACTCAGGATGCTTTTTTCGAGTTCTATTTATCTGCATGCAAATATCAAGATGTTTTTTGTCACTGAGTAGTAGAACTCTAATGTAAAATGTGTCACATTTTCTCCATCCATTCTTCAGTTGAGGAGCATCTAGGTTGTTACCAGGTTCTGCCTACTAAAAATACTGCTGCTATGAACATAGCTGAACTAAGTCCAGTTAAAGAATAGGAGGAGTGAGAATATGAGCATATGAGCAAAGAGGTCAAGACCATGATGGGTACATATAGTGAAACAGTTTATCTGAGTTAAGGGGAGCTCACCAACTCTAGCAGGACAGGGAAGGAACCAGCATAGGTCCAAACTAGTCCCTCTAATTGTGGACGACAGTTGCATGGGTGTGACAGACTGTGGGGCCACTGGCAGTGGTACCAGGATTTACCTACCCCTACTGCTTGTCCTGGCTTTGGGGGAAACTATTCTCTTTGGATAGATACCTTACACAGCCTAGATATAGTAGGAAAATCCTTGGATCTTCCCCTAAAGCAATGTGCCTTACCCTCTCTGAGGAGAGGATGTGGGTAGGTAGGGGAAGGGAATGGGAGGAGGAGAGGAAATGGTAACTGGGATTGGTATGTAAAATGAAAGAAGACAGTTTGTTTTCTTTAAAAAAGAAAAGAAATTTTAAAAAGAATAAACACGCTGATAAATAAACTGTAAAAAATAGAGTTTTTAAAAATCTCATGGGTTTGTACATGAATATAAAACAAAATTGGCAGTACAACAATATCAATTGGTTTAGAAAGCTGACTTTCTGAATTTGCTTCAGGTTTTTCTTAGAAATGTACACAGTACATAGACACATGAAAGTATAAACTGAGATGTTAACCACCACAACCATCAGTTTGATAGAGTTATAAAAAATAAATAAAAATAGCCAACAGAATTACAGAATTGTAGTAACTGTGGATTTATCTTTAAGCTGTATGAGTGAAATTGGAAGTTTCTAGATCACTTTAAATTAAATTGATTAATAATACATCATGTTAAGATGAATTTTTCATGATTTGGAAGCTAATGTTCTCAATTATTTAGCAATGTAAAGTGTTGAAAATACACACACAAACAGTACGCAGAGCTGGCCCGTGTACTTTCAATTTAAAACAAGATGATAAATTGCTCATTCTCTATCATATTAAAGTGATGTGGCACTATTTTTTACTGTGAAATAATTTTTGTACAGAAAACATTATGGAACATACACAATGGGTAAAAATAAGATATATTTGAAAAGTATTATCCCCAAACTTGAATATGTATAACAGAAAGGTATGTAATTAAATTAATGAATTGCTTAAGCATACGATATCTTAAATTTTAATTCTATCTTTTTGATTATTTCTATTACATTTTTTTTTCTATTTTAAGTAGAAATTTAAGCTTTAAATATTAAGGAACTAGAACAGCCTAAGACTCTACTTAAGCACAATTCAGAATGCTTTGCTAGGGTCTTTCGACCTAAGGCATCTGAAGTTTACTTTTATAGCAGTTGTATCTACGTGATGATTTAACCTTAGGGCTGTCTGATCCTACAGAAGTTTATGAGGAATAATGTAAAACTTCCAGCACCTCACATTTAAAAGATCATGCTATTACCGCGAGGAAAGCTATTCAATGACCTCAGCAGTAGCAAATTATGGGCATATAGTTAAACATGAGTAATTCAATTAGGATCTCTCTTACTACCCTGACAATGTAGTTATCATAGCATCAGCACTATAAACACTCAATGCCATCTAAAGGAATTGTGTTCTTTTATATCCTGATTATAGACATTAAAATCCAACTGCAAGAGGAGTAAAAGCCTTGGTTACCTTCAGCGCATCTAAGTGACTACTGCATGGTATGAAACAATAAAAGAATGTGCCTGAGAAATTATGTAACTCCATTTTCTCATTTTGTTCCTAGGCCAACTCTGACTTTAGAACATTTAGATGCCTTGCCTCTGGCTGTGTTGTTAGAGAAGCCAGGCACAGAAGAAAGATTTAGTGACATCTTTAAAAATGCTCACTGCAGGATCTAACGATTCCATTCTTACACACGCTGTATGTAGCAGTGAACAAGAAATGAGACGGTGAAGCAACACACAGCAACGAGATAAGCAGAAATATCTGACCAGGGCCTACTCAGCCCCTGGAGAGTTAGGTGGAATAAACGTCTTTGTTTTCAGCGGCTTCATATCCACTTCTTTATGAGGCATTTACTTAAGAGACAGACTGTGAAGTTATCTGAAAGAGTTCCAAACAAACAGCTTTATTCTAAAGAGTATAATTATATAACATAAATACATCATTAGTCAGTATAGTGAGAAGATTATATATCGTGACTATGTCCCCAGTGATTGGGTAACGTGCATCCACTCATCTCTCTTGGGCAGTTGGACACCCACAAAGCTGAAATTCACTGGAGTGCTCTGCCAGATGACATTCTTGAGTTTAGAATGATACCTAGACAAAATAATCCCAAATCATCTCTTCATTCTATAGCTTATTGTGTAGACCATAATCATGAGATTTTCCTGTAATTGACCTTAGTTAATTAATACAATTTTATAGAGATGTATTAGTTTTTTAACACATAGAAATAAAAATTAATGCAAATTCAGTAATCTAATAAGGATCAAAATACTCAAGAATAAAAGGCACCCTCTGCCTCATCTATGCTAGCACCTTCCTCTTCCGCAGATCCTGGTGCTGCTATATGCTGCTTCAGTGTGATGTTACATTTGCAAAGTGGCAGCTGAGGACACTCCAGAGCTTCCCATGGCCAATGAGAAATCTGAGGACAGACCAAGAATATACAATCTCAGTTCAAGAGAATTTGAATTTGGGAAAGCATCCCCTTTCCCCATCAGTGGCATAGTCTCTCAGCTCTCGTCTTTACATTCTAGCAAGTTATTTTTGCTCTCATTGTTTTAACTAAAGAACCCAACACCATAAAATCCCTTGTATATTCTATAACAGTGAAAAATTTTAATATTTTTTTATTTCTCATTGTAAAACTATGGACAGTACTTTGTTTTGTTTTGGTTTAGTACATAGCAGTTAAATGTCAAGTGATTTGTCCTTAAGTAGTGGTAAATTACACTTGAAAAAAAAATAAATCTAGATAGTTATCCTTCAAAAGAAGCATTATGTTGTTTAAATAAACTTCTTGTTAAAATAATGTAACATATAATTTATGATCACATTTGATTGAATATATATGTAATTTCATATATTTTTGACCTTTGTTCTTGAGTAAATTTAAGCCATATTCATTATGTAGTTTATATGAGAAAAGTTATAATGTGATTATTTCAATTTTCATGTTCAGTGTTGCATTATTTTTTGCAAGTATCTTTATTAATGACAATAAATGTCTTATCAGTGGTAGATTAGAAGGCCCAGAGGGTAAAGAAGCTTACAGCCAAGGCTGATAATCTGAGTTCAAACCTCAGGACTCACAGAAAGGAGGGAGGGACCTAGTTATTCTCTCACTAAAACACATTCACCTGTGAGTCACCCTCTCGCACGTCCCACACACGCTCACAGAAATCAATGTAACACAGATTTAAAAGGAATGCCGTGTGAAAATACATTTCGTCGCACCTTCCTTTTCTGCTTTTTGCAGTTACTCCAGGCTATGTTCTCACCTGTGAAGTTTGGGAAGGGAAGAGCACACCAATTAGTTATTCAATACCAAATAGTCAGTTATTAATATGTACACACAAGCAATGTCATACAGGTGGATTCGGTTGTATTTAGGAATATATATGCATATATTTCCACATATAAACATACAACAATAATTAATGATCAAAGTTTGAGGCCATGAATTTGAAAGAGAGTAAAGAGGGGTATTTGGAAGGTCTGCAGAAAACAAAGAACAACTGTTGGAAAGAGAAGGGAAAATGTTAAATTATAATCTTAAAAATAATAAAAGTTACATTTGATGTAAGTCATTATATTTGAACTATTTTTATAAACTTAAAAAGAGAATATAAAATATAGCTTGCCACTTTTTGTTTTCTTTCATCCTTCAATTATATGTATTTGATATTTTAGCCTTCACTGAAAGCAAGCATAATGGGAACATTAATCATCACAGACACAGGCTAAGACAAGGAAAAATGTCATAAATGGGTATATACAAGCAAGATGGACATCAAATCACCAACTGCTAGTGGATTCTACTTTTCCTGAGTTTAACTCTCGGCCATAAAAAAATGCTCCCACCAAACACTTTTTGGAGGAAAGAAAGGAAAAAAATAACATAAATCAGAATACTTGAAGGTTGGGTAACTACCACAGGAACACTAAAATTTGACACATTTCTCAGTGTGAGCATAGTAGAACTTTGGATTAGTAAACATGAATACATTTCTGCATGGTTCTGTAAATTACATTTGATACTTAAATATGTTCAAATCACTGCAAGTATTCTTGATGTGGAGTCAATATTATTTCCTTTATATTATTTAATCTAGCATCACTCTTAAATATGTAGAGTGTAAGCTCATTATTTAAATCACTTTTCATTAACATAGACTTATATTACTTTCCTCTTTCTCTAGTCCCTCAGTTTACAGAGTCTGTTACTTATTTGGGTATATGTGTGGTTTCAGGGACTTTTCTGCATTGGACAAACTATAGGGGGATTATCTATTAGAGAGGCTAATCTCCACAACCAGCAGTAACTAGTTGCCTGTAGTATTTTGTCTATGGTAGCACCCAGAGAAAATTCCCCTTCTTTGTTTTAATTTCCACTGATAATTGCCAATGCTACACTTTTGTTTATAGAGCCATTTCTGCGAGAAAATCTTCCACAGCTGAATCCCTGGTATTCTGACTTTTACAGTCTTTCTGATCCCTCTTTTGTGTTGTTCTCCAAACCTGTGATGTTGTGCGGTGACGTTGATGTATGTGTTGGTCCAGGCTCTTTCCCATCAGTTGATCTCTGTATTGTGTCTAATTTTGGTTTTCAGTGAATGTCTCTCCATTTGCTGTAAAATAAGCTTCTTTGAAGAGGGTTGGTAGTTACATATCTCTGTGGATATAGTGATAAGATTTAAAATGTAGTAAGAAAGCGTTCTGATGCAGCAAATTATTGGTAATCAATAATTTTCTAAGATTCATGATGTTACTAACCCTAAAAATATTCCTAGGTTCTGAGTACCAGGGACAGTTTTCTTCCACTTTGGTTATTTTTAAGTGTGTGTGTGTGTGTGTGTGTGTTTGAATGTGTGTAAATGAATGCAAGTCCAGAAAAAGCTAGAGGCTTTAGACGCACTGGAGCTAGAGTTTCAGGAGGCTGCTAGGTTCTCTACATGAATGATGGGAAACAAACTTGGGTACTGTGTGATATCTCGGGTACTCTGAAGTGCTTCTTGATGCAGTCCCAAAACTGGTAGGACAAAGTACTTTTTTCAGAAATAATTATTTTATGTGTGTACATGTGTATTTGCCTAAAGAGAACAGAGGAAGATATTGTGTGCCCTGGAACTGGAGTTTCAACAGTTTTGTGATGTTGAAATAGGGTGCATTGAACTGAATTCTGTGCCTCTGAAAGAGCAAAAAGCATATTAACAATTGAGTCCTCTTTCAAGGCCCACAGGGCCTCTTATACCTGTGTACCATTTTTCAGTTGACAAAGAGACAATATAAACAAGATCACACTGAGTTATATTGATGAGAACTTATTGTATGATGTAGGCATAAAAAATACATTGTTGTTGCTGATTTATCTCTATAAATAGATCTTGGAATGTTCTTAGAGTCAAATGATTCAAAGTTACATAGCCTCACATTTTATTCATGGTAATAGGGATCATGTAGCGAAATCCTTAAAAACTGTACAAAAGAGCTACATCATTGTGATACAGTGACATTCATGATAGGTGTTCATTTGGTAGTCAATACAGAATAGCTAATTCTAACCTGTCTCAAAAAAAGTGATGCATCAATGGTGGAAAGATCATGATATTTGTTATCAAGGATAGGTACTAGTCAGTGGTCAGGTTAATCTTTTCCCTATTTTATTACCTGCAATTATTTGGACAGCATGTAATTCTGCTTTATAATAGTATGCATAATTTAACAAATAATAAGAGAAATACTGAGGATGTTGTTTCTCTGCCAGCTTCATTTTTTTGGGGGGGGTGATCTGTTAGGAAGTTATATCAAGGAAAGAAAACATTTCAGAAGAAATTTAATTAATTCTTGGAAGTGATTTCATTTCATTTTTAGAATTTAAGATCTAAACCAAACCTTTTAATAAAGTGTTCAATATATAATCTACATTGTTCAAATTCTGTCTATGCTATTAGTATTAGATGTTGAAAATAATACCTGATTCACATATGCTTTTGATTAAATAGATTTTAACCTACATTTAACACAAGAAAAATCTGCAAATATGGCTGTGTCTATTAGAAGATTAGCAGATATATATATGATTTTGTAGAGAACTTTGGGTACCATCTGCATTTTATAGTAATAAAAATAAGCATTGCTCATTGATTAAGTATGAGGAGTAGATTTTATAAGCTATCATTCAGATCCCAAGTAATTTAAAATTAAATTAATATTTTCTAGCAACCTTCACCATTTTTTCCCAAGAAAAATTTTCATTGCTTATTCATAGAAGCAAGTAATTTTTAAGAGGTTGAATTGAAATTATTTGTCTATTCCATGGAAAGTTGTCATTTAAATGGATTTGCTTAAATAAGATCAATAACCAAAAGCTATAAAGGTGTTCTGTATTTGTAAGAAGTAAGGCTTGTCAAGAAATAGTTTCTATAAACCTGTGTAGCTGGGCAAGGGATCCATGCTGATACTTGATAGTTAAAATCAGCAGGAAGACAATGAGATTATGTGGGAGTAATGGTAAGGAAAATGTCTATTATGTAGTTGAATATGTTCCAAACAATTGGATAAGTACTAAAGTTAATACAATGATTCAACAACCAAATGCAAACTTTACTTTTCAAGTCTACCCATATTTTAGAATATATTTATACCTTGGTTATAACAGTAAGTGAATTCTGTGTATCCAACGGCATGGCATGTTTGTGTAGATATGAATCCTTCCTCTTTAGAAGATATGGTACCCATTCAACTCAACTGTCATTCTCATAGCAGTCAAAAGGAGTCTCATTGTCTAATTTCACGAATTAATAATTTTAAATTAATTTTGAATAAATTTACATCCAGCAACACTGTTTATTTTTCCTTCCTTCTGTTAGTAGCATGAGTAATATAAATGAAAGTAATGTGATAAGGATAGAATGGTGGGTTTACGAAATGTAGATGATGTTTTCATGACCATAAAGAATGCCATATCACAATGTGTTAGTCATATGCCCTCAGTTATTTCCACTGGAATGAAACAATGACTATTGGTATAAAATCACCTAAAGAGTTGATTTTAAAAATTCAGGAAAATACAAATCATTTTTATTTGATCAGTAAAATATGGATGACCTGACCCTCTGTGTTTTATAAGAGTTCCATCTGCTTTTTTTCTTGTTCACTTCCAACAGTTCTATATTGGATGCCATATTCCAAAGTAAAAGATGAGATGACAGAAACTGATTGATGTTGGAATCTCAACAGTAGTTACAAAACAGAGAATTTGGCATGTTATTTAAATAAATTTGTTTAAAGCCTGATAATTTGTTTGTGAAACATTCTAAAATAAAAATAGAGACAAAGCTGTGCCAAGAATATCATAGTCCCAAATGGAATTGCTTGCCTGATGTTGCCTTTCGAGAATCACACTTAATTCTCTGTTTTTTATTAGTTGTGAACTTGGAATCCTCTACAGGTTTTTTTGTTTGTTTGTTTTACTTATAACTAATTTTTTTTAATTTCCACATTTAATTCTTTCTCACTGAATTATTGTGAAATGACTGTTTCATTACTGTGAAACTAGCTATGGCCCACATATATGTATGTATCCATCAGTGAGCATCTATTTCTCTGTATAGATAGAGAACATCTTCAAATTCAAGTCCTCCATGAAAATGTCTGTTGATATGATACAGTTATGCATACATATTTATAAGACATATGTTATTTCTACTATATGTTATATATGTGTATTTATTCACACATATATAACATATGTATCTAAGTGTCAAGAGAATTTATAGAGTTTTCTTCTTTTTCACTATTAATCTCAATTGACTTCCCAATCAGTCTCTCCCAAGTATTCTAAAGTAGTTCTTATCAGGAGCTTATATATCTGGTATCAGTCTCTCACTTGGTAAAATTTAAACATGGATTTGAACTCAAATTTAACTTGAGAGAAGGTGAAGAGATGTGGGGATGAGTGTTCATATTTCTTCATGAGCAGCTGATCCTGAGCCTGATAGAGGTCGCCACAGTTCCCCTGGTTGATTTGCTAGACAGTGAATCAACTTCTCAACATAGATTAAAACAACGTGCATGCTTGATCTGTATTAACCTCTCGGGTCACTGGGGCACCATTTAGTAAATTGCATTGTCTCTTCACAAATGAGATCAAGGCTACAAAACAGTTGTTTCATCTAACTGAGGAAATAAATTTCCTTCCGCCCATTTTTCTCTATATCAGAAACACAGCTGAAATTTTTTATAGCAAAATGGTGATGAACTTCATGTAAAAGTGATTTTTTTCTTCATATGCCTTGATAATCTATACTCCATTAGAGAGTACAACAGACGAGGTTTTTAAAAACTAGGAAAGCTATTAATAGCCAAGCCATACATGAAATCTTCAACTGAAGAGGAACATAGCTTTATAATAAAAGAAAATATTAAAAATATTAAATATGAACTGGTTTATCATTTTCCTTTTCTTTTGAAAAAAAGAAAAATATTTTTTAACTCAGAGCCATGATTCAAAACAATAAAGACCAAGTCTCAGAAGGGATGCAGAAAGAGATAAGCAAATGGTCTGCCCTCATCTGAAAAAGTTTCTCCTTGTGTGCTATGACGTGTGTCCTTTTCATTACAAAGGACAAGAGAAGAAGTCTTTATGATTGTTCAGAGAACAGAGTTGCCTTCAAGTTGCTTTTTAGTGTGTGTGTGTGTGTGTGTGTGTGTGTGTGTGTGTGTGTGTGTGTGTGTGAAAACATTAGACTGCACAGAAGAGTGGAAAGGAATAGGTAGGGTTACATAAGTGTGTGTGCGCTTGTGCTAGGGTGTGAAGGAAAAGGGCATTTGGGAAAACAGAAAAGGACATTCTTAGGGAAGCATAGACAAAGTATCACACACATTCCATAATGCATGTCCTTCAAAGAGAGTTTAAACGAGAGACCTTTTTCATAGGGCATTTCTGTTTTTCTCCATCACTCCAGTGCCAGGATATCCTTTGGGAAAGGTGCATAGCTTATCTCATTTTCACACCTGATCACTTGAATAGAAAACAGCATGCAAACAGAAGTCTAAGGCTGTTTAAATGACAGCAGCTGAATATAAAATGAATATCGAGGTGACAGTTATATACTTGTGTCATTAACTTGAAAAAAGTCTAGTTGGACCTTGTGTGTCTGTTACAAGAATACTTGTAAAGAATGAATATGGATTTGATGGCCAGATAATTAAATGTTCATACTAAAACATTCACAAACAGACTTGGACTACAAGGTATATTTGTAAACAAGGGACAAGAGAGAAAGGACTGGAGATGAAGTCAAGTCCACTGCTAACAATGCCATGGGGAGATGAGGTCAAGTCCACTGTTAACAATGCCATGGGGAGATGAGGTCAAGTCCACTGTTAACAATGCTATGGGGAGATGAGGTCAAGTC
>NC_022010.1:76064637-76077188 GCF_000317375.1 Microtus ochrogaster
ATGGGGAGATGAGGTCAAGTCCACTGTTAACAATGCTATGGGGAGATGAGGTCAAGTCCACTGTTAACAATGCTATGGGGCCAATAGGTATGGGCTGATAATCTACAGCGATTTCTTTGAAGTATCCATTTCCTAAGGTGGACGTTTATTGTAAAGTACATTTAAAAATATGCAGGGACAAGATACGTCTTGGAGTTCAAAGGAAGTTGCTAAGCCTTCTATATAGGAGAGATGTGGCTTGTATCATTCTCATTAAAGGACTATAACACTTACTCAGGAGTCGGAATTTCAGTGATATTTAAGGAACATTATTTCACAGAGAAAGGAATTATCTTTAAGTCTTTTAAATATGTAAAAGATATGGGGATACAACATAGCACCTTAAAGACAGGGAGCAAAAGATGACCATATTCATTTTGTCTTCCTCCTGTTGTACCTTCCTTAACTCCTTGGAGATTCTCTTCACCTCACATTACATCCAGTTCAACACCCTTTTTGTCTCTCCTTAGAAAACAAACAGGCATCCAGATGTAATAATTAAACTAAATAAAATAAAATAAAGCAAAAAGAGACAAACTGGAATAGGGCAAAATAAACAAACAGAAGGAAATAAACCAAAGCAAAAGCACAAAAACCACATATAGGCATAGAGTCACAGATGTTGACACACAGGAGTTCCATCAAAACACAAACCTACAAAACCTGAAGCTCCAGTCTATACACAAAGGGTATATGAAGTAAAATAATAATTTAAGCCCTGACATTATGAGACAAAGTGTCTCATAGATCCCATTAAGATCATTTTGAGTTGGGCATACCCTGCTGGGCATAAGGCTGTCCCTTTAGAATGATTTGTATTTGTAAATAAAGATTTTGTGACTGACTTGGTGTTTACATTTCTCTTACGGTAACACACAGAATACCTTCCTGCACCAAAAGCATTAAAACACAGGCATGAAGGCTCTATGTAGGCACCAGTTCGACATTTTCACGTTCAAGGAGTTGTGTAGGTGTTTTCTGCAGCAATGTCACCTTGCTGCCACTTTGGGAAGAGAAACCTATAACCTTGACAACACCTTGACATTTGCAGGGATTTTTGTGAGACATTGTTCGTCAGAAAGTCTATTAAATGTAACCCATAACCAGTACAGGAAGCTTTATTTGGTGAAAAGAGATGGCCAGTTGGGACTTTATCTCCCCATTATTTAGTAATCTCATTTACATAGCCTTTTGTTTTCCTGTTGTATTAGATTTTTGTTTGGTTTTTGAAAAAGCACTTAAAGTTAGGTGGGTGCAGAGTGGGAGAGGATCTGGAAAAATTCTGTGGAGGGGAAGAATATGAGCAAAATACATTTAAATTTTAACATTATTCTAAATAAATAAAGGAAGTGGAGTTTGTATCCTTAATGCGACTCAGTTGCTGAGAAGAAATTTTTCTGAGAGTGGTTATCAATTGGTGGTGCCTTCTGGGTCAGGTGTCCACTTCTTCTCAACACTGGGACAGCATCTGGTATAGACCCATGCTTACCCTGTGCATGCTGCTTTGGTCTGAAAGCCCATATGTGAATGTATTAATAAATTTCTTCCTTCGTGTTCTCGATATGTCTGGCTCTTACACCCTTTCCACCTCATTTTCTTCAGCGTTCCTTGAGGGGAGGGGTTTGAAGGAGATATCCCCTTTAGGACTCAGTGTTCCAAGGTCTTTAACCTTGCACTGCACAATGTCAGTGCATGTCTCTGTACGTGTTTCTATCTAATGGAAGAGGAAGCTTCTCTGAAGATGGCTGAGCAAGGCTATGAACGTAGCAGAATGGCATTAGGAATCATGATATAGATACGTTCTGTAAACAGAATAGTGACATTTGGTTTTTCCAGAGGTCCCTGGTATATCTGGTCTCAGGATTTGGGTGCTAGAACAGCCTCAGGGCTGAATTCTATCTCATGAACTGGGCCCTACATCCAATCAGATATTGTTTGGTTACTCCTGCAAGCTTCTTGCCACAATTGCACCAGAACATCAGGCAGGCAGGTAACCATGAGAGTCTGAAAATTTTGTGTGTGAGTTGGTGTTTCCCGTTCTCAGTTGGTAGCATTCAGAATACCTTCCAGTATAACAAACACTAGTTGGTAGTTGTAAAGGCTCTAGGTAGAAACATTAGACTTCTCTGTGTTCAGGGAGTTGTGTAGGTGTTGCCTTCAGCCATGAGGCCTTACCTCAGTTTCTGGAGAGTAACCAATAGCTCTGACAATATCCTGGCTTGTTTGGAGGTTCCCAGCTCCCCTTGGACCAGTAACTCAATTAAATGTAACCTATTCATGACACTAGAAACTGCATCTGGTGACAGGAAATATTCATTTAGGGTCCTGTCTCTCTGTTATTTCACAATTTTTTTATATCACCTTCATACATGTCTATATTTTAGGAAGCTTCTCCTGTAGTACGTTTCAATATGACCCTTTCAATGGCCCTTATTTTAAGCTAGGCCTCCCAGTAATTATTATTTCGGCATTCCTCTGTTCCACATTTAATCCTCCCATTCCTGCCCCCATCCATCCATAACTATCTATTCTATTTCCACTTTTTGTGGAAATGCATTCCTGTCCTTAGTCTCTTTGTCCCTTTACTCTGTACCAAACCTCTATGGTTCTATGGATCATAACTGGCTTATCAAAAATTTAATGACTAATAGCCTCACATCAGCTTATACATACCACATGTGATATTTTGGTTTGGGTTAGCTCATTTAGGTTGTTTTTTTATTCTTGCTCCATTCATTTACTTGCAAATTTCACTTTTAATGGCTTAACAATATTGCATTTTATAAGCATACCACATTTTCTTTATCTATTTATTCATTAACAGACATCTAGACTTTTTCCAGTTTTGGGCTACTATGACTAGAACAACGACGAACATGGATGATCAAGGGTGTCTGTAGTAGAACACAAAACATCCTTTGAGAATATTCCCAACAGTGGGAGAGCTGGGACTGTACATAACTCTATTCCCAGCTACCTGAAGAAAAACCACACTGATTTCCATAGTGGCTATACCAGTTTGCATTCCCAGCTACAATATGTGAGTGTTACATTTACTCTTCATCTTTGCCAGCATGAGCTGTCATATGGTTTACGATCTTGGCCACTGAGAGTGATGTAAGATGAAATCTCATAGTAGTTTTGATTTGCATTTCTCTGAGGTCTAAGGATGTGGAACATTTGTCTAAGTGATTCTCAGTCCTTTGAGTTTCCTCTTGTGGGAGTTCTTTGTCTAGATATGTACCCCATATTTAAATTGTTTTTATATTTTTAAGTATTTGAGTTTGTTACATATTTAGCTCTCTAATGAATGTGTAATTGCAAAAATCTCTCTTCATTCTATATCTTGACACTTTGCCATTCAAAATATTTAGATTTTATGAGGTCACGTATTAATTGTTCTTTGCGCCAGTGTTCTCAGTGTTCTGTTTAGAAAGTCTTTTCCTGAGCAAATGTGTTCAGGGCTATTCCCTATTTTATCTTCTATTTCACTTAGTGCATTTTATTTGTGTTGGCGAAGGGCTTTGATCCATTTGGAGTTGAGTTTTTCACGGGGTCTTAAGTATGGATCTTTTTGCATTCTTTTACACGTAGTTACCCTGTTTGACAAGCATCACTTGTTGAGGAAGGTCTTTTTTCCCAGTATGTACTTCTGGCTTGCTCATAAAAAATACTATTGCCAAATATTAAAAAAAAAATCAGGTTCTTTTTTCAGGGGATGCCTGTGGGAATCAGGGAGTTGGTAACTGAGACAAATAAATGGGGTGGTTGAGGAAATCTACAGGAGTCTGTTTAATTTTTTCCAGTGGGACAGAGAGGAAAGGGAGGCTGCAGCAAGTAGACCATAGTAATTTACAAGTCATGATTTCTGAAATCAAGGGTCCTAGTAAGTGTTTTCTGACTGACTTGGTAAAAGAGTAATGCTTCTTGATACTACAGGAGGATGGAGACAATTAGTCCACTATGATATATACGTCATATGTTCAGAAAAATTATATATCACATCATATATATATATATATATATATCTTGTATATGAAAATAACAGTGGCAAGAGTTTGAATTTAGAATCCTGTGTCTCCAAGAAATTAACAAATAGAAATAACATAACTGGACTCTGAATGAAAACAATATATTTTTACTTTCACTGTTACTTCCCTTTTATTATCGATAAATCTTAAGAAAGCATCAAAGTGAAATAACTGTTTCTGCATCACAATGAGATGCCACATTTCCTTTGACATTATTAATATGTACACCTATCAGCTATATATCATAATGATATGAATAATTTCCACTTGTATACATATGTTTCAAAATTTTGAATTACGAAAACCACTAATAGATTCCTACATTTATTATTTATAATGTATATTCATTACATGAATTATTTTTCTTATACTTACATTTAGATATCCTAAAAGTATTTTATGAAGTAATTCCCAAAAGTGTACACAGCACACTATGATCTTTCTATCTACTTTAAATATGTACAGAAAATCTGCTCTCTCATAACCCAAAGGCAAATCACTAACCATGGCTTTTGTAGTTCTTAACCAGAAACTTGGCCTATATCATAGAAAATTTTGGCCTCTTTAACCTCTACAAATTTATTTTCATTTTCCTCTAGTCTGCATTACAAAAGCATTGAGATATTTTTTAATCCTACATGCTAGCTTGGCTGTGTTTTTTCTCTCTTTGGTCATTTTTACTTACTTCAATACCCTCAAACAGTATTATTTTATCTCTCTATCCATGCTTTGCCTTTTTATGTATATTTAAGTTTGCTATTCTACAAAATCAAATTAGAGATAGTGTTTATAAAATTTAGGACTGCATGAAATACACACATACATGGAAACACACACACATGCAGATTTAACCAAAAGCCCTTGAATTTTGTATTTTCACATCTGACAAGTTTTAAAAAACACTAATGGTATTCTTTCATACTATTTTCATACTAGAAAATACCTGTTCAATATATCAATATATGTCAATATATCAATACATGTCTTACAACAATAAGGCTCTGGGTCATAGAATATATATGATGTGTATATGTGTATCCATACACATATGTATATATATAATTTAGCATAGGTATAATACAGATCATATATTTGTTTATACACATTTTACATATTTGTTACTCTCTGGGTATTTTTTCCAGTGCCACTGCTGTTTGTATAATAGTCATAAATTTGGCTGAGTGCATAAGTTGTATTTATGCATAAAGCATCTATTGATTGTTCTGGTTTTAGACTCTGATTTTCTCAAAAATATACATCTTTGTTGGTCAAAGCAATGGACTTGTGCCCATAAACACTTCATAAATGAACTATATAGAACCAAATTTTCCCATGCTGTTCCTCAGAGACCATTGAAACATCAATACATATTTTATTGAGTGAAATTACTTTCATTGAGGCCAAAAATTGCAGCATGGACAGAGAATTTTGGGATAAATTGTTTTGAACACTTAGCATAAACTATTTTGATGAAACTCAAATGTCTATTGATTTGGTTTATTTTACCCAAACCTTATCATGCAAAAATGCTGAAAAATAGAGAAACTCACATGTGTGTGTATATATGTATATATATATATACATAATAGCACTTACCTCTCAGACAGATGCATTATGAATGAAAGAAATAGTGAAAAATTAGATTCCTAAAAGAATTTGGAGGACTATATTAGTTGCAAATTCCCCAGAATTTATAGTGCAAATATTCTTGCATTACTTAGATTTTTTTGGCCCACTTTCCACTAATCTAATGAGTACCTGAAATACTTAATTTACCAAAAATTAAACTTCTGAAACTGAATTTCATTCTAAATCTGGATGGTCCCATTTTGGAGGGGGAGTTCTAAAGGGATTCAGGGTGGCTCTGTTGAGGATTTCAGGAGATGCAATGATGCTTACCTTAGAACCAGATAACAAGTGGGAGAAGGATGCAGCCGGTACCTCAACATCTCTACAGTAATGCCCCAAATGGCCCAAGGACCTTTCAGAATTCCCTACATCCCACCACTTTCAGTCAACACCAACAGGAGGCTAGAATTTCAACACAGTGCTTTTCTGGGGATATCCATCCAGTCTGTAACAAATGGTAACATTTCACAGAGCTCTTACGGGAGTTGATGACTTTATATGCACCTTAATGTCTACCATGGCTCCAATGTGTAAGATACCACAACAGAGCAAGCACAAGTGGGGCATCTGGGGAAGCATCTGGGGAAGCATCTGGGGAAGCATCTGGGGAAGCATCTGGGGAAGCATCTGGGGAAGCATGGGTTTCTTTTCTTTCTGGACAATATTTCTAGAGCGTTGAAATTCTGAGAAATGTGGAAAGTTTCAAAAAATTATTGAAAGCATAAATTTCCAAAAGAATTCATAAACAGTAATAAAATATCCCAATAGATCAAAGTAATAGTAATAATAAAGTTTCAGAGAGGTTTTCACCAGTTTGTTGGCAACAGAAATAGACCACTGACCACAGCTCCTCAGGGCAAAGGAACCCAGTGAAAACCAGAAAGCATGATTGGCAGTGGGGTTAATTTTGTTGTTTCTTTTGCTTTTCTTTTAAATTGAAATGAACATGCTTGTAGGAAGAGGAGTGCTTTTCAAATTAAAAGAAAAGCCATGTAGTGTAGAAGCAGATGGGTAACTGGGACAACACCAAGAGAAATGAGAAAGTAATAGTTTTCAGGATCTTGACTCTAGCCAGGTATTGAGGTATCCTCAAGATTTCACCAGCTAGTGGAAAGATCCTTACTCACTGACATCTGAGGTTTCAAGGAAAGTTGGGCTTAGTTTCAGGACAGAAGCACAGCAAACAGAAAAAGGAGGATTATACTCCATCAAGGAGATAGCCAAGGAGTGCCCATTGCTTATTTATTAGCACTTACTTAGACACACAGGCACATTATGTGTTATGCTGCTCTGATAGCTATTTTCCATTGACCTGGTGGCTACTGCAGACACTCAGCCTGCCTGCTGTTTAACTATCATCAGTGAACATTACTACTCTACAATGCAAAGGTCTTAGCAATAACTGGTCCATATGGCGATCCTCTCTGTGCTGTGCATAAGAGGGCATTTCTAATCCCATGGTTGTGCTTTCTGACATCCGTAATGCATTCTGGAAATTCTTCTGACCTTTACGGCATAAAAAATATGTACAACCAACAGTACTAGAGAGCACAAAAAGCTGAGCGAAAGGAAAAGATATTATATTGGATTTTAAAATTATAAAGATACTGTGGAGATGCCATCAGTGAAACTGTCAAAAACATGATACTGAACAGATAATAAAATATTAGTAGATGCACTTTAAAATAAGAAAAGCACTTCTATAAATCTAAAGATGACAAAGAGGAGGAAGACTTGAGGAAGTATATTTTATATACATATGTATGTATTCATCTATAGTTTACATAATATATAAGTACATATATTCCTACTTTATACATATATGCACATGTGCATTCATAGAGTATGCATGCATGTACAATTATATAAATACTCAGTCATTTAATAATTTTAGGGTATTTGAAGAACATGCAGAGCAAATCCCTCACTTGTATT
This sequence comes from Microtus ochrogaster, assembly GCF_000317375.1. Lineage (NCBI taxonomy): Eukaryota > Metazoa > Chordata > Mammalia > Rodentia > Cricetidae > Microtus > Microtus ochrogaster. The sequence goes on from NC_022010.1 coordinate 76,072,272, forward strand.
AGGAGAACATTTCTTCATCTATCATGACTTCACTCAAAGGGGAGTATGTCATTAAATGCCATCCACATGGTCAACCCTGAACAATGATTCTTGTTAAACAATATATTACACCACACACATCACTTAAGAACTATGCTTATCCAAGATGTTCAATTATTGTAATTATATTTACTACAAAGCAAATTGACTTTAAAGCACTGATTAAAATTAGTGGAGAAAACTCCACATTCCCTCAGATTCTGGGTTTTTCAGTAAACGTCTTAACCAGAACAGCCGAATCTATTGTACTGACTAGTATGTAACTGTTTTCTCTAGTTTCAGATGCTGTAAGCCCCCACTAAAATATTAATATTTACCTGTTGGAGTTCATATTTAGATAAATATGAACACTTTACTGTGAGATACGTTTGAAAGATATATCTTACATTTCCAGTTACAACTAGTATTAATGCTATGATTTTTTTTTTAGTTTACATTTCTTTCTATAAAACCGGGAACAAAGGAAGCAGGTGGCATTTTTCATAGCAATCTGTGCCTATTCAGTAGGAAACATTAAAATGTAAAAGGCCTTATAAATTCCATCTGCCCAGATACCTGGTTTTCCATCTTCCCCCGGGTACTGAACATTCACATTGAAAGTCTTCCTCGAGAGTTATCACTTAAGACCAGCACTTAATATACCAACTTAACTTAGTATAATCCTTTGTAGAAGTGGTGGGGAGAGGGACATTGGATTACATGATTTATGATGGAGTGAAAACATCCTGTGACAATGAATTCTAAAGAAGTGTAGCACAATTTCTAATTGGTCTTAATAATAAAAACCTGGAGTCAGATATTAGGGCTGAATGCTGAAAGATCAGAGAAGCAGAGCATCCAGCCACTAGTTCTGACCTCTATGAAATCCTCAGACCAATGAGATGTCCTGTCTCTACAAGTTCAGACTGAATACCCTGAGCTCCTGTCTCCTCCTGTCTTATATTCTCTCTGTCTAGCCACATCCCTTCTTGACTCCACCTCCCTAGTATTGGAATTAAAGGCTTGCAACTTCCAAGTGCTGGAATTGATGGTGTGAACCACTACCACCTGACTCTGTTTCTCTTTGAGACTCGATCAATCTAATTTAGCCCAGGGTGGCCCTGAATTCACAAAACTCTGTCTGCCTCTGCCTCCTGAGTGCTGGGTATAAAGGTGTGTACCACCACTCTCTGGCTTCTACATGCAAGCTTTATTTGTTAGATCACAAACTATGACCACAAAGTTCTTTGGAATTCTAAAGAAAATTCTACATAAACCTTCTCTGAAAAGAATATCATCACTTGTTCATTTATTTGGAGCGTTTAAGATGGTACCAGGTTTCAATAACAACCAGAAGGTTTCGACACATGATGGTATTAGTATAAGATTTGCATTTTATGCTATAAAAATCTGGGTGAAACCCAATGGCGGAGAAACAAAGGAACTGTCACCTAGTGAAAATTGCTGTGTGCAACTTTTCTTCTCAGTTGTCAATGGTGATGGAGGAAGGTCATTGGTTAATTAAATAAAGAAGCTGCTTGCCCGGATAGGTTAAAACAGGAGGGAGGAGTAAACAGAGCAGAATGCTGGGAGGAAGAGGAAGTGAGGTCAGACTCGACAGCTCTTCTCTCGGGGGCAGATGCCTCAGAGAGCAGAGCTCTTGCCTCTGCCCGCAAGAGTGGGCGCTGCACTATTACTACACAATGGCAGTCTTTACCACATTGGTGTTGACCCTCTGTGTCCAGAACATCAGTCCCCTGGGTTCTTAGACTCTCTCTATAGGTCATCGATAACATTTTCCTGCAATTTCTCACATAAATCCATAATATCAGAGGATCCATTTTCAAATTCCTAAATCAGGTAAAGTGAAGGTAATAAATTAATAAAAACTTACTCTGTAGACCACTGATTCTCAACCTGTCTAATGCTGTGACTATATAATATAGTTCTTCATGCTGTGGTGACCCTTGTCCATAAAACTGCCTTATTTCTACTTCATAACTGTAACTTTACTCTGGTTATGAATCATAGTATAAATGTCTGAAATGCAGTATCTGATATGGAATCCCCAAAAGGGTTGTGACCCAAGGTTGAGAAACACTGCTTTAAACAAACATTTGTTGCCTTGTAGATTAAATAATAAATAACGCATTACCAATATTGAACTCATAAACATTTTCTTTGTCTCAACAACAGTAACATGTAGAGTATATTACTTTCAAGCTATGAACCTAATGCTAATAGGTATTATAAAACTTTCTATTTTGTGTGACAATATATTTGAAAGAGTAACTTTAAAGAAATCATTTCTGTTGACTCATTGCTTTAGAGGACTCAGTCCATAGACTTTGCCTCTGTATTTGGGGGTTTGTTGAGATTCAGAATTTTATAGCAGTGAGAACATGTGGCTGAGAACTCTCTTCACCTCAGAGTAGACAAGAGGCAGCTAATGAGACACAGAATGTGGTAAGGGAAGGATACTACAAAGTCTGGTCCCAGTTACTCAAGTTCTCTAGCTGGGCTTAATTCCCTACAGTTTGCAATGTCAGTCAAAATTGTCCCACCATTTGGGGATCAATACATGTCTTTTGAGAGACAGTTCATCTTCAAAACACAGCTTCTGTAGCAGAAAGAAAAAAATGAAGACCACTTTTATTCTAACATTTATGAAATGCCTTTATAGCCATTATGACAAAGATACTGGGTTTTGAAGATTTAAAAGCAATTCTATTAGTATATAGCTATGAATTCAACAAATTTTAAGGCTTTTCATCTGCATTTTAAATTTCAGATAGATTTCCAAATTTTGTATTATGAAAACAATATGTAACTGTTGGATATATATAGGACTATAAATCCAATGAAAAAAATTGAATTTCCATGAATGCAATATATATTAAAGGCAAATTAATTAAGTAGAGAATATTATAATTTCCTTTTATCTAATTTAAGTTTAATGAATTCTTAAGTCAAACAAAATATTATTTTCAAACACTTAAAAGTACACAACTTAGAAAAGCTGCAAATTCAACATTAACATTAAATGTGTCTATAAATTAAGGGGCACACTTCATTTCCATCAAGGGCTCTACACTTTTTGCTGTGTATTAACATGGCTTCTTGCCCATTTGGAATATACTCAGATTATATGGGATTGAGGAACTGCCTTCCTGTCATGCTCCTGGCCTCAGGTTGACCCAATTACTTTTGGAGAACATAAGGGTACAGAGAAGAATCAATATAATCTTGGCCCTGACTATTTGGATTCCTAGACAGCAAATCCTTGACAGTGATACACAGAATCATTTTTCAACAAGATTCATACGAAAAGTGAGGCATTTTTTGAATGTTTAGTTACTAAGGACTTCTGTTTTGTTTGGGTATAATTACTAGGCAGCTTTGCAGGAATGTGTTCATTCTAAGTTCACAGACACCATCAGCGTTCCTTTGTTAAAATCCATCTTCATTTCCCTCCATTTACTTTACACAAGATAGCTCCAAAAACACACATCTGAGAAACCAAATGGGATCCTGACATTCCATCATCTTAAACCAGTTAATAAAGGGAAATTGTGTCTTTAAGGGTACCTGTAAGTAAAATCATGTATACCTTCAGTTATCAACACTATTTAAACAGTAACTCTTCTTATAGCAAAGTATTCCATAAATGCTGTGTGCTGTTGTGATAAAAAGATTTATTGGTATTCCATCTTTTTGTAATTTTGATCAAAAATCTATTTTTACTGTTGCTGTTTATTTCTAATTCTTTGCTTAATATACATAATCTTATTCAAAATCAAGAGACTCACTAGAATTTTAACTCACTAGAATAAGATAAGGAACTGATGATTCAGGCTTAAGAAAAACTAAAAACAAACAAAAACAACAAAAGCAGCAAAACCCCTCTAGTACCATGTTAACATTGGAATCATGGCTATCACATGTTGGCGGATATTATTTTAATATGTATGACGTTTGTTTATGCTGCATTTGTTTAACTCCATGAAGCTGTTATTCTTTGCCAATCTAAAACACCTGGTGATCCTAATAAAAAGCTGAGCAACCAATAGTGAGCCAGGAGCAAAAGTAGGTGGAGCTGGCAGACAGAGAGTATAAATAGAAGGAGAAAAAGGAAGGAAGGAGTAATAAGAGAACAAAGGGAGAGAATGTCAGAGGTCAGCCACCCAGCCAGCCAGAGTAAAAGTGAAAGTAAGATATACAGAAGTAAAAAAAAGAAAAAGACAGGAGGCAAAAGGTCGTTGGGATAATTATAAGTTAAGAAAAGCTGGCAAGAAGCAAGCCAAGATAAGGCCAGGTGTATATAAGGAAAAATATACCTCCATGTGTGAGTTATTTGAGAACTGGGTGGCGGACCCCCCAAAAGAGGAAAGAGTTTAAACAGCCAACAAAGAATATGTGCTGTTCAACATCTGGCAAAGCTTTATACTGCATATATTTAACTAACAATGATTATTTATAAGTAAATATGACCTAGACCCTTTAGAAATCTAACTATAGTCTTAACACCCTATCCTTCCTCAAGACTTTATATAATATATATATATATACATATAACATGAGATATATGGTATGTATGTATGTGTATATGTATATATACGTATATATGATAAAGGAAGTATCATTAAAGGAAAAGGAATACTGCCAATGTCAAAAGAGCACTTTGTGACATCACATGATGTGGAAGTAAAGGAGTCAGGTATTACTCTAGTACCATATGAAGCAAAATTCATACAGGGTGTTTGAAGTTTATTACTTATATTTAATGACTATCAATGTGTTCCAGCATTCATATATATACATACCATATATCTCATGTTTTTCTTAAAGTCATTACATAGCCTAGGCTACTCTCCAATTCAAAACAACCCTCCTGTCTCT
>NC_022010.1:76077288-76102288 GCF_000317375.1 Microtus ochrogaster
ACTATCAATGTGTTCCAGAGTTCATCAAGGAGGAATTAGGAGCACTACCTCCTGTAGGAGGAATGTCAGTTTTCCATATATTAGAAAAATTCCAACATTCATATATATACATACCATATATCTCATGTTTTTCTTAAAGTCATTACATAGCCTAGGCTACTCTCCAATTCAAAACAACCCTCCTGTCTCTTACATGTGTGCGAGTTCATATTCACATTGCTGGTATGTGAAGCTTCTTACATTTAAGCCATCTATAAAATTTCCTGCTCAGAAGCAGCTGCTAATCTTCTTAGCCTGTGTTTCTGATACTAAAATATTAAATTGACTTCTAAGTGCCCCATCACATCCCAGAATGGAGTTAATAGTTTGGGGGCACTTTCCTAAGCTTTAGAAACAAAGACAACTATTATTGTATTCTTAATCCTAGCATTTAGCTCTCTCTCTGAATCTGAGGATATTCACTAGATGTTTGGAAAGTGAGTAAAATAAATCATCGCATGTTTTTTCCGCAAAAAAAAAAAAAAATGAAGTGCTTAGAAAGACTTAAAAGCTTAAGGTATATTTATGTGTATATTACATACAAGCTTGGTGACTTTTATCAGTAAAGTTAAATATTTTTTTTTACCATTTTAATTTTATTTTTCTTAAACTCACAAGAATACTAGTTACTTACCCATAATTTTGTGAGTGGAGTAACTCTTCTGTACAACTGAATTATAGGGCTGCTGGCCACTGAGTAGCTCAGAAGAACAATGTGCAGATTCTCTAGGACTAAAGCTACACCACAAGAAAAAGTTTGTGCAGATAGAATTCCATTATTCCAAAAGATACAGTATTTAAATACAAATGTATTTTGGCTTCATGAAAGTATAACACATAACTTTTTCTTTTTTACTACTAAGTATATTCAAAATGCATTAATAAAATTTATTATACTCTCAGTAATATTATACTTCTATAATATTTCTAGAAATCATCATACATAGTGATTTCTAAACATTTCATACAGAATAAATTGCAATCTTATATAGTAAGAACTATCTTAAATGTTTAAAATAAGATGAATTAAAATGTGTTCACATTTTAAATTTAGAAGAAAATAATACTATCCCATAAAATGTGGGTTTGTAAGACATGGTGGATAGAATAAATCTGCGATCTCAATATAGATTACCATACTATGTAACCATTAGTGTCGGGGGACAAAGCTTAGTAGGGCAAAATAATGTGAGTAAGTGTTCCCCAGACAGTGTTATGAATAAATAAATGCAAACATTAAGCTGAGGAAGTAATACTTTGCAAAATAGAAGTATCATTAAAGGAAAAGGAATGTTGCCAATGTCAAAAGAGCACTTTGTGATATCACATGACATGGAAGTAAAGGAATCGTGTATTACTCTAGTAACATATAAAGCAAAATTCATACAGGGTGTTTTGAAGTTTATTACTTAAATTTAATGACTATCAATGTGTTCCAGAGATCATCAAGGAGGAATTAGGAGCACTACCTCCTGTAGGAGGAATGTCAGTTTTCCATATATTAGAAAAATTCCAAGGTCAGGCCTTAAAATCTCCATCTATCAGTACAAAACTGACCATACCACTGAACCTCAGGTGATTACTGGTAGATAGAGTACTTGCTTAGGAAATGAGAGCCCTAGACTCAATTGTCATCTCATAACAGGAAACAAACAAAAATATATAAAGGAAAGTAGCATGAGCAAAACTACTTTTTGGTCTATGCTGAAGGTTATATATTCAGATTCATCAGAATTCCCAGCTAAATCTAAGAAGGTTTCTCAGTCATCAGTAGAGCACTTGCCCTGCATATGCTAGGGCCTGAGTTTAATTTCTAGAACCTATATTAAACAAGACAAACAACTTAAAACACAGTGATGGCTGCATGCTTGTAATCCTAGGACCAGGGCAAGGACAGACAGACATGTTCCTATGACTACCAGCCAGCCAGGGCAGTCTACTTGAGTTCTGAGCCCAGGAGAAACTGTCTCAAAATACAGTGCCTATGTGATGACGTTTAAAGCTGTTCTCTGGCCTCCAAACACATACATACAAATCTTCAAACACAAATTTGCACATATTTACATGCGTTATGCATATGCATACACACAAATACACACATACACCTTCAAATTGATTAACAACTGGGAACAAAGAAAAAGGGTCATATGACAAATTATAAATATCAAAGTTATTGTTCCTTTGTGTGGAACTGAGTTTGCTATAAAGTGTTGTTTCTGTTGACACAAAATAGGGCCTTTTGCTAAAATAAAACTACCTAATACTGCAGATTTTTTAAAAATAATAAACACATTATTCTAGTGATTCATAGTCTCCATGGTACTTAAGATGAAAACAAATGTTTTGTATGGAATATGTTAAAAATGTTTGTATTTGAATATGTTAAAAATCTACCCCTAAAAAGGATTTTCTGGGTATATAGTTTAAGTTTGCTCTGTAAATTTTTACTCTGAAAATGAACAATAAAAACATCACCCAATTTGCAACTTCCTCAGCTTAGATTGCTTTAGATGGGTGGCAGTAACTGAAACGTTTTCAGGAGACTGCAGTCAACTTGTCAGCCAAGAGTATAAGTTTCTGAGGACTTCCTTGGAAATAAGAAGGTTTATGATTAAGCTAGCTTCTTCAAATGGGTATGAAAAGTAGGAGGCTTCAGATTATAACTTTGTGTTTGGGAGAACCCTTTACCAGATCAGCTGTATTCTCTAGAACCATAGGTCAAAGAGAATTTGGTGGAAGCAACAGTTACTTCCAAGGACTCAGCGTAGAATAAAAATGTACCAGCATAGCTATTATGGTTGATTGGGCATACCCACTATAGGTCTCCTTTTTCTTATGAGTCTTTGACTTTGATCCCATGGGGCAAAGAGAACTGAAACAAAGAGCAGGGTCTAGAAGATCTTGAATGTCATGCAAATGATTTCCAGAAGCCATCTCCATAGAGACAGCTTATTTTACTATTCCAGGGGTCCATTGTTCATGAAACAGCACCTAATTATTATTATACAGGTTGGGTAGAGGAGAGGAGCGGGACTTACATGCTGAGTCATGCAAGTTTTGCAGGGAGCCCTGCGTCGGGTCTTCCTCCCAATAAGGTCAGGCATCTGAGCTTAGAGATTCTTTTTAAATAAGATTAGACAGGGAAGAGAAGGCCTCCCTGAGAAAGGGAGTCCTCCACTGTGTGTCAAGCTCGGAGAGTTCTGGAGACATGATGGAATGATGGACTGCAACCTTAAATGCAAGGTTCTGCAATAGCCACCAATGGTACAATTTGAGAGAAATCTGTACAAGTATTCAAATAACTCGAAAACAAGGCATTGACGGTCATTGTTAAGGCACGTATTCAAAGTCAGCCACAAGGTTATGGACATAAGAAAGGCGTGAAACAAAAGCAGAGGAAAGAGGGAGGGGAAAGGGAAGGGTTTCAGTGTATTCTGGACTTCTTACTGCTTTTGCGTTTGAAAGCAAGCACTTTGAAAGAGTTAAGATATTCTTGTGGGCCACACAAAATAATAGAAATGGGTTAGATCAATATGTAAGAGCTAGCCAATAAGAGGCTGGAGCTAATGGGTCAGACAGTGATTAAAAAAATACAGTTTCCTTGTAATTATTTCGGGTATAAAGCTAGCCGTGCAGGCAGCCGGGTGCTGGGGACGCAGCCCCGCCCCTCTTATTTCAACAAATGGATTTGTGAAATTTGTCAGAGCTTTGACACCAGTTTCACAATTAGTCAAATAGTTGCAATATACTAAGGTTCTCTTACTTCACAATTAATTTTTCAAAATGTTTTATTTCCCTTTTATTTTATTAATTTAATTATTTTGCATCCTGATCACAGTTTTCTCTCTCTCCTATGCTCTCATTCCCTCCACCTTCCCCTCGGAACCACCTCCAATCCACACCTCCTCTCTGTCTGCTCAGATAGGGGCAGGCCTCCTGTGGTATCAGCAATGCGTGCTCTATCAACTTACCTTTAAACTCAGCACCTTCCCTTGGATTTAGTCTGGGCAAGGCAATCCAGTATGAGGATAGGTTCCCAAGAATCAAAGAAAGCCTTAGGGTCAATGCCTATTCCCAACTGCTAGGAATTCCAGAAACAAGCCAAGCTACACAATTGCCATATATGTGTAGAGAGCTTAGGTCAGTCCCAAGAAGGCTTTCTGGTTGTTGGTTCAGATTCTGTGAGTTCCTATGAGCCAGGTTAGTTCTTCCTGTGAGTTTTTTTTAAAAACATCACAAGAAAATGTTTTATTTATAATCACATTATTGTTTTCAAATCCAACAGTTTGTACATTAAAAATATCTTCCCAAGGGAATAGAAATTTGATGCTGCTTAAATGTTTATTAATATTATTATTATTATTATTTTAAAGATACAGTGCTAAGCAGGGATCAGAACTGTGAGATATAAGGAATTCTGAAGAATCCATCTGCTGGACAAATAATATAAATGCATATTTCTGGTATGTAAAATATATTTAGTTTATATATTATTGATTGTATGATGGTTCATACAGGTATATAGAATGAAAAGAACATTTCTGTTAACTATAAAGTGAGCTGGGTATCCAATATTTCTTCTGGCACATTTTACATGATTCCTAAACTACCTATCACAAAAATTTATTATATGAATACTTGCCTTGTCATATTTATTGTACACTATGCTATTTCAAACAGCATAGAGCCATAGACAAAAATGACAGTAGAACCAATCTAGAGAAATTATTTGTTAAATGTGTTTGTATGTGTGACTTGAACAAAAAGATACCTTGAAGGTTAGATTCCCATGTAGATTTTTGACCTACTTATTTGTCTAACTGTTGATATTTGTGCATAAGAACACACATGAGAGCCTTGTGTGTGTGTTTCCAGTTCCGTTAAAATTAGAGGTGGTTCATTTTAAGATGGTGAACATTTCTAAATCTTTAAGACATGGTCATCACATTTGAGTTCTCACATCTCTTTCTCTTTCTTTCTCTCTTGGCTTGTCTCTCTGCCTTTCTCTCTGCCTCCCTCTTCCTCTCTCTCATAGATGTATGTCTATTGTGTGCTTTTCCCATTCCTCTCCTAACTCAGACTCTGTCTATTATGGGATGAAATTTGTGATGCTGCTTTAATACAATCTAGAAGAAAATCAAAGTCCAAAGAAGTAATCACACACTCTACTTTATCTATGTGAATGTGAAGTGCCTCATTTTTATATGGTGGATATTTACCCAATCTGTAAGACTGGTTAATTGGGATATGGAGGCAGGGATAATGTTTTCTGTCCATCAGACAAGTTCCAAATTTAGTGAGAAATTCCTTCCCAAAGGAAAAAGGGAGAGTGTTATACAGTTGGACACTGCCGTACTTCTTAGGTCTTTAGACACATAGGCACAGTCACTGACCACCATGTGTGCACGTACTTGCTCAGACATTCCATAATGTCAAGGAGATATAGGGATAGGAATATGGAGATAGAGAAATAGAGAGACAGACACAGTCAGAGAGGATGCTACCACCTTCTCAGAGTTATAAATCAAGGGCTGAGTATTCTAAACAGAAAAATACAATAGTGTTAATCAGGACCGAGACATCCTATCAAAGGAAAAAAGAATAAGCAGATGGCTTGGAAGAAAAATTCAACTATGATTTCAAACACCGTCCCCAAGTCTGCCAATGGTTTGTAAAGTATTTTCAATTCATTTAATTAAAATGCCACATGTGGATTCCAAAGCATGATAAAAAATTAGTGTTTTTCTGCATTCTGAATAAACAGACAGATGGTTTAATAGCATACAAATTGAGATTGTTTTAACAATTTTTATGGATCCTTATGCCTTAAAAAATCAGAAGTTTTAGAAATCTTTTTATTTTTTACTTTTCTATGTCTCACAACAAACCCACCTGGGTAATAACAAAAGAAAACAAATTAAAAAGGAAGACATTGCTTCTGAACTATGCCAACTTCTATTGAGCATTAGCCCTTATGCTTTTCTTGTGAGCTGTCATTAGATTATGCTGTCTCATTCTTGCTTGGTAGATACATAATTATGCCACTTAGCTTTCTCTGTCTTCAGATTGGCCAATGAGACATGAGAAAGTTACTGGTGCTCTCTGAACTCAGTGTAGGCTCCCACGTGAGCCAACTTCTCTCAAGGATGTAAGGCCCCCTACAAAGGTTAAGCATATACCATCCTGCAGATGGAATGACAAATTTATGTCTGCTAGGAGCTAAAACTTTGTTGGATTTGCAAGATTTTGTGCAAGCCGCAGCATTTACAGGACAGGCAATATTCTTCCCTGAGTAAGAATTTATATTCTATGGCAAACACTGAGCAAAGGTTTGTTAGAAGAGGCTGCTCATTGAAAACTGTGTAAATAGTGGGTGCTCAGGCTTTAGTAAAGTTTCTTGGCTCAGTTCGAATTATTGCATTGAGTGCTGGAAAGTCGTATTTGTAGAGTGGGTGCAGTTAAACTTCTGTGTTTTGAAAACTCTATATGGATTTTATGTATGTATACATATATATATATATGAATGTGTATGCATGTACACATCATACATACATACAAATACACATACATATTAGGGCAATGTGGGCCTTTCAGTTTATAGAAGACACCATTATGTATGTGTATGTCTGTTTATATTATATGTATATGTATGCATATATATTATATATATGATGATAGTATATATTATTCTGAAGTAAATGTATACAACTTATTTCTATGAATTTCACTCACATAGATAATTCTGTGGAGACATTGGTTGCACAGGTTGCACAAATCAAAGATATTTATGCCTAAAATTTCAGAAATATTAATTAATATGAAAGCTTAGATACCAGATGCTCCCACTAATCCAAATGCAATTTAGGGTCTATGCCCCATAGAAACAATCAAAGGTTAAATTATAAACTTGTAAAATTAAAATAAATCATTTGTGAACCTTAGTTAACCGAGAAACCATAATTTACTTAAATATGCACATTAGTGAAAAACCGTACAGTTAAATTTTATCAGAAATACATGAGATATATTGTTTAGGTGCTGACTTCAGGACATGGAGTTCATATTAAGAAAAAGAAGAAAATAGAATATAAGAGATAAAAAACTTTGTAGATTTTGGCTGAAGAGCTGGTGTATTGATTAAGAGAGCTTGTTGCTGCAGCTGAGGACGCAAATTGGGTGGCTTATAACTGCTTTCAGGGGATCCAACACCATCTCTGACCCTCACAGGTACCCCCCCACACACACATATACACACATACAAGATACATATATATAAAGAATAAAATACATTTAAAAAGGAAACTTTTAGATTGCTAACTTCAGGTTTTCAGATACTTTTAACTGTTAGCTATTGAGTGGTGTATGTTGTTATAAGAAATGGATATGGAGAACGTTAAAATGTGATGTTTTCCAAAGAATAATCATGAAGAAATTGAAAATACAGACACAGAGGCAACCATTATGCCTTATACTTTCATCCCTTCACACATAATTTTGTTAATCTTTCCTGAATCCAAGATGTGACAGGGGCTATGCGAGGTGACAAGAGATAGTGATTGAAAAGAAATATTGTCCCATTCTCTAAAGAAGATTAGAACCAGTGGGAAGATATAGACAAAGGGAGAACTGATTACTTTACAATGATACAGAGATCATTGAGTCAAGGAGATGAGAAACGTAGCTGGAAGACTGTTTTTTAGACAAGAGGAGAGTTATCAATAAATAAAAGAACTGAGGGTTATTGACGCAATTGAATGCTAAAAGATGGACTGCAAAAGGGTACGCTTATCAGCACACGGTACACTTAGGGTCTCACACAATACCTACCAAACTCAGGGCACATACAATAAGTTTCATAACTTCTTTCAAGGAAACTAAAGAATAGAGAGTGACAGTTAATATCCTTGATCTATTTTAATATCTGCCTGTCAGCGAGTGATGGAATAGTGAGTTAAATTATGTGCTAAGTATCACTCTGTCCTCCTACCTTTTAACTGACGCTATTGACTGGTGAGATGTTCTCTTCTCACAAAGGGTGCTACTTCGCAGTGGTGGCCCAGAGAAACCTTTACCTGCATATTCAGCTACTTGGATAAGTTTTTCTTCTGAAGTCTCAGCAGGCACCGTAGATACATTTCCAATGGCTGCATTTGAACTTATAATGAAATGGCAATATACATTTTTAGTTTGGGGAGATAGGAACTGCCATGGCCAAGGTTGGGTTCCCTGGAGAGAATACATATGGAGCAAGAATATAGGTGATGTTTGAAAAGGACTTGATACATCCATCTAGCAATAGGAGATGATGTCCCAGATGTGTATCTCCAATGTAACCCAAGCAAGGGTTTGCATCTAAAGTCTTTGCTTGGAAGAGAACCTGCATACCAGGGATAGGGAAATAAAGTATGTAAGAAAGGAAAGACATTTATACATGTTTTTTACAAAGAAGATTAGAAAACAGACAGCTGAGACAAGTTCTGTTCAGAGGTGTGATAACAATATAGAACACACTATCATGTCCTACAAGGATGCCAAACTGTCTATTCTTTTTAGGGCACTCCAAGAGGCACTAACCTTCTGGCTCTTCTAGTTTGTCTTCAGTAAGGCAAAATATACCCTGATTAGAGAATAGACCCTGTAGGCAAAGAGGCAGAGGTATGAGGTGAAGAGTGAATGAACAAACTGAGTTCTGAACACTATGCCTCTCTTAGCAGAGTGAGATCTTCTAAGATTTGTAGCAACGTGGCTTTGCATCTAAGCCTATCTCTGAGATTTTCTAAGATTTGTAGCAACATGGCTTTGCATCTAAGCCTATCTCTATGTAGTCCAATGCTGAGCACTCAAAACTAAAATTTTCAGTATTAAAATTTGAGTTTGACTTGGCTGAATAATTTCATATCACATTTAATAGATTTGACAAGTATTCATTATTGGATTGTGCTGAGATATAAATGAAAATATTTACTACTTTCACTTTATTCCAACAGAACCAGTCAAAGTGTTTATATCTTACTGGAGCTAGAAATTATATTCTGCAGCCATTTTTACAAAATTGGTGCCTGGCAGTTCAATACAATATGATCATATAACTTGTTTATTCTTTGCTGAACTTTCCATAGCAAACCTATGATAATATATGGAACACATAGATAAGTCTAATAGATGTGATACATTTAAAAAAACATTCATGTTCATGAATTCAGAGCTTATAAAAATACCAATCATAAAATACTAGACGTTAATGAGAGTAAAACTCAGTCACTGTTGAGAATGTTTGCATACAAAACCAGGACACAGAAAAGGGGTTTCCAAGAGAAACAACTTGTCAAAGTACAAGGGCAAAACCCACAGAATAGTGCTCAGAGCTATGAAGAGACATAATGCATTTCTATTGTGGTATTCTCTTTGTTTACTTCATCCGATCTTGGGGAAGTAAAGTGAGTGTACATCCTCCCAAAAGAGTGCAAGGAGTAAATTTGCATCCCATGCTTCCTTTTCTACAAAAAAATGTAGGAAATTAAATGTCAAGTCAACTCTTGTGTTTATATTGAAGGGTCAAACTCAAAAGGTCTAGCTCTAGGTTTAGTGCTGTGATGCTAACCACAGCCCCTGGACTGTTCTTGCTTCATATAGTCTGTCACTTATTCCGAACCTTTAAATTTTAATATCATGATTTGACTTAGATGAAATAAGTCTGTTATTTTTAAAGAGAAGTGAGAGAGAGAAGGGAGAGAAGAAAGAGAGAAAGAATGGGGGGCACTTTTCTCAATATCTATTCCAAATTTGTTTTTTCAGAAAAATATAGGAAATGAAATAACCAAATGGACAAATCACATCTTGAAGAGAAGAAAAATTAATCAAAGCCAAGTACCAAATGAACAGTCAACAAACACCAGCTTTTAGTCACAACAACAGTTTTTAGTCAATAACACCAGAAGGCATAATTGATAGCTTACAATGCAATTTATATTTTTTTAGATAGGCTGTATATCTCCAATAAGTATAAGACACAAATATCTACTAATATATTGTGTGGTTCTGTGTTCAAAAAACATACAAATAATTTACCTGTCTGTATTATGTCTGAATCCTCTTCTGAGTATGCCCTGAAAATCTTATTTGAAGACTAGTTTACTAGAATTAGACATAGAGAAGGATATGGATAAAGAGGAGCACAGGAAAAGGAAGGGAGGGACTTAGATTTTTCGCAGTCCTTTTTGATCTGGGAAGAGTAGAGAAAGGGTCAGCTGGTTGGTCTTCTGCTGCTCATTTATTTATTTATTTATTTATTTAAGATTTCTGCCTCCTCCCCTCCACCGCCTCCCATTTCCCTAAAACTTTCTTTTTATTTGTTCTTTGTGTCTTCCACATTGTACCTCCCAATCCCACCCATCTCCCCGCCCCTGCCTCAAATAACACAAAATTGAATTTAAGAGAAAAGAAAGCAAGAAAGGGAAATTTTGTCGAGGAAATTATAGTGTAAAACAGTGAGTCACACAGGATAACCCTTTATGCATACATTTACACACAGACATTCATCACAAAGATCATTGGTCTGATTCAAGCTCATGGTTTGTGCTATAACATGGATTCTGGGCCCTCACTGGGATTCTTCTTAGATGCCCCATTGCTGCCTGGTGTCATGGAGATCATATGATCCTCAATCTGCAGGACCAACCCCCACCCTTCTTCCCCACCCCATGTTCCAGCAAATCACAGATGGGGTAGGCCAAAATATAGCCCTGGTTCTGGGCCTGAGTAGTTGCAGGATTGGTCAGCCCACAAACTCTTCCCTGTCTTCACCACCAGGGTGAAATATCCAGAATTGTCCTTGCTTGTTTTCCTTTTACAGAGATGAGCAAGGTTTGGGACTAGTTCTGCTTTCATGTCCTTAGGAGCAGTTTCCCCACACTTATCCCTTCAGGGAGAGCTTTATTGTGTTGCCCAGGAGAGGTGTAGGGATCTCTCTCTCTCTCTCTCTCTCTCTCTCTCTCTCTCTCTCTCTCTCTCTCTCTCTGCCATAAAGGGGGGGGGGGCAGAACCAGGTCTCCTGCTCTTATGACCTTAGGGCCAGCTCTTCTAACTGCCTTAGGAGTTGATTGGGGAGCACATTCTGCCACCTATCCTTTCATGTAACTGATGCAAGGGAGACAGCTCTCTGATACTTAACAACATAGTACTTGCTCACCCACTCCTCTTTCAGTGGGGTTAGCTCAACTGTGCTGCCCAGGTGAGGTGTAGAGCCTGCTCTTCTGAATGTTGCAGCTGTTAAAGAGGAAGGAGCATGGACAGCTTTCCCACTCTTATGACCACAAGGCCAGCTCTCCCAGCAACCTAAGGTGCTAATGGGCATGGGTGGAGGGCATCTCTTGACCACCCATGCCACCACAAGTCAGATGAGTAATAGAAACAGCTCTCCCATGCTCACACCTTTGGGGCTGGTTCACCCACACCTCCACCAACAGGTTGACTCTATTTTCCTGCCCAGGTGAGGTGCAGGGCCTGACCTCCTGAGTGCTGCAGCTGATTCTCCACAGCTTTTTAGATCTATCAAGGATTTCTTTTTACCCCAGTATCCGACTTCCAAATTTTTATTGCTAATAGAACAATTTATACAAACATAAGGAACCCACATTTTAGACAATATCTGTGCATATTTTTTACTCACAAGAATGTTGTATATTTATATTCTGCGTCATCTGAGTCAAGATACAAATGTTGTTTAGCTCTTTAAATTATTTTCATTTTACTTCATGTGCTTGTTTAAAATGAGGATGTATGTGGATGTGTGCTTGTGAGCCTGTTTGTATGTGCATATGCAGACATGTTTCATGGCATACATATGATCAGAAAACAACATATTGCAGGACTCAATTCTCTCCTTGAACCATTATGATCCCAAGGATTAAACAAAAGATGCCAGCATGCTGATAAGTACTTTAATATACTGTGTCACCTTTCTGACCCAAATATTTTGTATCTAGAGAGCAATGTATATGTTCTTGTTGTGATGTTAGATTATGACTTTGCAAGCAGTTAGCACTCAGGAAAACCCTGCTAGGGTTATGGATAACCAAACTTTTTTCATTGGTTACTGAGCCATCACAATAGAAAGGAGTGAACTGAAAATATATGTGTTGGTCTTTAAAAGATACAACACATCATGTACATCATGTACTTTTATTGAAGGAAATTCAATGTGTTCATATATGGTATCAGAAATGGACAGATTTTTTCCTTGCCTTTAATGCTATTTTAGGGTTATAAATGTATATCTAAAATTCAAAAATATAAGATCATATAAGATAATGACCCCAAAACAGAAATATTCTAAATATTTTTTCAGTATATTATCTTCCTATTTTCATAAAAATAAGACTATTACTATATTGGGAATTTTATCTACCTTTTTGCCAATAATGAGTTTTACTAAAAGTGATAAGAAGATTGTTCTCAGTATGCTTAAGACTTCCTCTGGGAAGAAGGCATAGACCTGACACAATGAGACAAAGTGTGGTCCAATCAATAAATATAGTTGCATTTTGAATGCCATAAAATATATTTCTACACATACCCTACTTAATTTTTTCATGGCATTATATGCAGGTATTAAACCCCATTGATATTTTTCCAGAGTATTTCTAGATTTGTAAAGTATTTAACATAATGACTTACTACTCATTAGGTCTATTTACTAAAACTTAATAAAAATGTAAAATGTGCACTTCACAGTGCTTTGTTACTAGAGACGACATCAAACTATTGGATAGTCAGGCAAATTTTTTCAAGCTGTTTATCAATAAAGAGAGTATGTTTATGATACAGGTGAAATATGTTACAAAGATAACCTTTCAGTATTAAGTTTTTCACTGTGTAAATGTCGAATAATGTTAGTATGCAAAAGAAAAACTCAAAGTTGTCAAAATTAAAACAGTATATTTTACAACTTCAGATATGACAGTCATTTGAAATAAAATCAAAGAAATACAACGTTAAGAAAAACTCAGAAGGAAAAGTTGAATCTCTGGGGAATATTCTGTTAATAGACATTCTTCATTTGCTCCAAGAAAAGTCGACTTTCAAAGTACTGTATTTTATAAAGATGATTTAGATGTGAAAGGATTTTGGAGGAATGTGTCCAATTGAATCATTTTCCCCAGAAAATACACATGTGCATGAAAATCTACAGCTGCACACATGAACTAGACAGGCTTTTAAAGTGGGTATTCACATGTGCATGAAAGTCTACAGCTGCACACATGAACTAGACAGGCTTTTAAAGTGGGTATGCATCCTGGGTGTGTGAAGAGAGAGAAGGCGGAGGAAACCTGAGTTCAGTTTCGACCAGTAATGAGTTTTACTAAAAGGGATGAGAAGTTTGTTCCCAGTATGCTTAAGACTTCCTCTGGGAAGGAGACATAGACCTGACACAATGAGACCAAGTGTGGCCCAAAAACAGATGTTGTAAGTTTAGTCCTTCCTGCTTCAAAATTTCTGTAGTACCACAAAATTGTTTTCTTGTGATCTTTTCCTTTTATAATTTTCTTCATCTCTTTATGATTTCTATAATTATCACTAAATTTTATCTCCATAGTTAATCATTTCAATACCCTTATACAGCTCTATGTTAAAGATCTCCTCCAAATGTTTCTAAAGAGTGACACTTAGAATTGTTGGACTCAAATACAAATTTCTTGTAGCTAAGATTTATTTGGCACTCATTGCTACTAGACTTTACATATAGCAATGCACATATTCCTCACGAAAAGCTCAAAAAATGTTAAACCTACTTTTCTGCCTATTGCACATAAAAAACTTAACTTCACACTAGCTAAAGGATGCAAGACCATATATTTTGTAGTTCTCTGGTATCCATAATGTAATGTAAGTCTAAATTCTTATTTCCTGTATGTTATAATAGATCTCTGAAGCTTGATGCAATACGTTCTTTGCCAAGGATATATCCTTTCAAATTTATTTTATACATTTTGACAATGAAAACATATTTTATTATAAGTTCCTCCCTAAATAATATATTACTCATAAAAAGTAGGAAAGTTTGCCTTTCGTACTTCTGTAATAGACATTTAACCTATGTTTAATTTCTGTACATGATGTGTTAAATCATATTTATTATAATTTGTATCCCTAAATAAAAATTAGAAGTAATCAAATGTATTCATCAAATTGGAGTCATCTTTCCTTCTCTTTTCTCATCACATCTTTCTGTTTGCTCTATCATCACAGACCACAAGGACACCTTCCTTCACGTCCATGTCAAGATTCTATTAGGAAATATACACTATTTTCATTCCTAGAGTTAGCCACACTGTAGTTTTAAATCTGGGACTGACTTTTGCGGCCAAGTGAAGGAGAACATTTCTGTTAGATGTTAGGAAGAACCCCGTGTAGACTCATTTCACCTGATTTGTTAGGTTTCCTAAAAGCGACGAAGCTCACAACTCGTTGCCAACTGTCTAGTTATAATCTTTGCAGCTTGAATCATGCATACACAGAAAATTTGCTCTATTTGTTTTCTTTAGAATAGGGTTTAATTGTTGTGCATTATGCTGTGATACAGTCCTTAGACTTTACTTCTGAATGAATGAAACTAAATTAGGTAACACTGTTCAGAATACTCACACTGAAGAGAATTCTTAAATGCTTGTTCAGCACCATTAGGCTGCTCATAAAGCAATCGCCAATAAACATTTAGAAAAGATGACTTTATTACATGTATACATTCGATATTCACAACCCGGTAGCTCTTGCACCTGGTCACACATGCTTCAAGTACAGAGATGGAAAACTGTTTTTGACCCTGGAATAACGAAGCAATAAACAGCTTTCCACTACATTAAGTATGAAGGTGAATTTGAAGAGCCTGGTAATTGGAAAAGTCATTTGTGAAATAATCTTCAACATCATGAATATTGTGTCTATTCGAATTTCAGATAATGGAAACATAAACACATCGACGTGTTTAGGGAAAAAGTGAGACCACTTTAGTCTCCAGAAACTTGTGAGCTTTGTTCTTCACAGGGCAGAGGTGAATGGATGTAAAGGAAAGAGATTTTTAAAGTAAAAAAATGTTCAAAAAGAAAAATATCAACAGTAAGAAATCATTGAAAAGGATATTTTCAAAAATATATTCCTTTGTAATATTTTATATCATTTAAAATGAGCATTTCATATAATTTTTATTTGTTTCTAGTCATAAAACTCATTCACTCCTTCAGTTAACTTGTTTTTCTTCTTAGCAACTTATCTGAATTTTTTAGAGGGTAATAATTTGAATATGTCTGAAAAAAGATAAAAGGTCAACAAATGGTTTTATGATACAATAATTCAATATCAAAGTTTAGTAAAATTCAATCATAGTATTTCATGCATTCAATATAAGTTATTTCCCTCACAAAAGCTTACAAACACCATGAAATATCGAAGTCTAGTCTTATCATACTAACATGCTGACACTTGGACTATGTATTTATTTTCAATGGATTTTAAAAGATATATGCTCAATTGCATAAGTATATTTGAAAGAGATTTTAAAGAATATTTAAAGGCATTTTAAAAATACATGTAGGAGTATTTTTATAGAGAGGTAAGTTTTTAAAAAACCGTAAAATTCAGGTGATGACATACCAGAGCCCAGATTATACTATGAAGGCAAGCCATCAAAAATTTGTGTGGCTCAAGACCACAAAGTTGAATTTAACACACAGGAAACTCTTCAGTGACACCTTTCCAATTATGCAGCTCTCTATATTGCTACCCAGTGTCCCAGGATGATTTAATGGGCTGTGTAAGAAGCTGGAACACTTGGGAAATAAAAAAAAAAGCTTTTAGGTGTTTCAGCCTGATAGTGACATGTCAGCTCTTCTGCTTTCCCATTGGATCTGTGATGTGGTCTGGCCACACGACTGCTTTGACTGCAAAAGGGATAAGCAAGAGGGTATCCAAGTGATAATAAGAGAAGATAAATGGAATATTGGTGAAAATCCATGTAATCTACTTTCTTGTTCATAACAACACCATTTGTTATTGCATCCATTATGGGTTAAACAGAAATAAAGCACACTCTAAATAAGCTGTTGTTAAAAAAAAGTAGATAAACAAAAGCTAGATGTTATATATTTTTTTTTGTTTAAACCATAGGGACCTTCACATAATTTATTAGATAATCATGAATAAATAAAAGTGACATAAATAAGACATTTATTGTCCCCTTCCTAGGCTGTCTTGTAGAAGGAGCAGCGGGCTGCTTCCTGCTACCTGGCTCCAGGCCACCAACTAGCTTTACCCGAAATAATTACATGGAAACTATACTCTTTTAAACACTGCTTGGCCCGTTAGTTCTATCCTCTTATTAGCTAATTCTCACATCTTGATTAACCCATTTCTAATAATCTGTGTAGCACCACGAGGTGGTGGCTTACTGGGAAAGATTCTAGCCTACGTCCATCTCGGAGAGGAGAGCTATAGCGTTTGACCACCTATGCTGTCTTTCTCCCAGCATTCTGTTCTGTCTACTCCACCTATCTATGTTCTGATCTATCAGGCCAAGCAGTTTTTTTTTATTAATTAATCAATGAAAGCAACAAAGAGACAGATGACACTCCTCCATCACTGTTTTATAATATTCAGTGTTAACTTGTAATAATATCCCACATTAACCCCAGTGAGATTTATAACAGTAGAACATTCTGTGAGAGCAGGAGAAAAGATGCTATCTCTGTGGTCATGTGACATTGTTTTAATTATAATCAGCTGCTGTTTCACTACAATCAGCATCTCATGGGAACAGAGCATTGATGAGACTTCTAATTCTATAAGAGTTCTGCCATTCCTTTAGAAACTTTAAGAAACCATTATTTTGAGTGAGGTAAACCAGACATAGAAAGAAAATTATCACATCTACTCACTCATAGGTGGTTTTTAAACATAAAGCAAAGAAAACCAGCCTACAAACCGGAGTCCCAGAGAACTTAGACAGCCATGAGGACACTAAGAGAGACATACATAGATCTGATCTACATGGGAAGTAGAAAAAGACAAGATCTCCTGAGTAAATTGGGAGCATGGGGACCTTATGGGAGGGTTGAAGAGGGAAGGGGAGAGACAGGGAGGGGAGCAGAGAAAAAATGTAGAGCTCAATAAAAATAAGAAAAAAAACCAAAACCTTTTACTCTAGGGTAGTATATCCTAGAAATCAATAAATCATAATAGTAGCATAACAATATGCACATTTGAAATCATTAGATTAAGATTTAACAGCATGCTCAAAAGTCAAAAAAAATGATGACAGAAAGAAAAAAAAACATATGAAGTCACCACCAATTCTTTCCTCCAAAAAAAAAGGCATAAAAATGAGTAGAGAAGAGTAAACTAAAATGTCTCACAATCGCAAAGAGGCCTATGGCAACGTATATTAGTTACTTTTTGTTGTCGGGGGAAAATATGACAAACAATACAATTTATAAACTGAAGAGTTTGTTTAGGATCATGCTTCCAGAAGAAAAATCCATAATGCCAAGGAATACCTGGCAGTAGGTAGCCAAAGAAGGCTGCAGGGAGAGGAGTACATCTTCAACCACACACAGTTAACAGAGAGGATGAACTGGAAGGGGGGCGAGGAACTGTGCTCTTAAAGCCTACCCCAAAAAAGAACCATCCCACAAATTCGCCAAAAGAACCATCAACAGAGGCCAAACTGTTGAAATAGGTGAGCCCATGGGGGATATTTCTCAACCAATACACCTTGTCCTGTGCACAGTATGGAAGAGATGTTTTGCTTAAACTTTTCCTTTGAATCCATATGTTCAAATTAGCAATATTATTGGAAAATATTTTTTTGATTTTGAGCATTTTGATAACAAAATGAACATTGAGGTATCTAAGAGAGTAAATCAAAATTGGCAAACAACAACGTGATAAATTTTTGCTTAGGTTTCTAGTCTGTTTGGAAGAACCTGTTGTTTTTACTTCTTTAATCTGAGGAAGTATTTATATAATGTTAAAGCTACTTTTTAAAGTATAAACTCAAATACATATTTTCTGTTGGCAAAATGACCTTCTGATAAGCCTCCTCTACACCAGTATGCATCTTTGAACTAATCAAAAGAGAGAATTATAATTATTAATATCATATAACATAAATAACATTTATACCACCTGGTTTGGTCATCAACAATAATAAGGCACCTGGAAAATAGCTCTTCAATTAAAGCTTGATTACTGAAAAGAATGAGCAAATTAATATATTAATATATGAATTGGCTGTACTGTGTAGCAGGTAAGACACATAAACCATATGTAAATTTGCAGAACCTTTTGGTTCTTGTTTATCTGCTCACAACACCTTGACCTGAATGTATCTCCTTACATTACACGCATAGATACAATGATTCTCTAAAAATATTAAGGATGCAAAAAGACAAACTTTTCATCGAATATGATTACCTTTTGTTTATTAATTCTAATGTAACCCATCCATTCACTTGGGAAACCTATATTTAGTACTTCAAGGAACAACATGCTGGAAATTCATATCTGTCAATTTTATTGTCATTGCTATCAAGAGCACAGATCAGAAGAGAGGAAAAACAAATAAATGCTGATGGCAGATTATAAAGAAAATGACACAGGTTTCACAAAAATATGTTTGGTCAAAGATTGCTTAAGGTACTGGAGTAGAAGCTAAGAGACAGAGAAAGCATTACCGTCCATGGGGAGGTTCACCTGGAGAACCTTAATACTCTAAGTTCTCTGTGAGAAAAAGATTGATGTAATACCAGAGGAATATGGATGTTACAGTGGGATAAGATGAGTTTGAATATTATTTGTAGCTTCTTGTAACTGCTGAATATGAGAGGCTGTAACTGTACATTTTAATGTCTTCACCAGAGTCTGAAATCATGAAATGTTCTTTGTGAGAGTTCAGCTAACAAAAATCATGAAGCATTTAGTACAGTGACCAGCGTACACAATGAACAAGTAATTTTCTGAAGATTGAAAAGTCTTTTCCCACTATGGTGATGGCTGGTTGACAACTTAAAAACATGCACAGAATATATCTATGCGATGGTTTTGTGCTCATTATAAGTACATATGGAAATAACACAAACTTATGATTTATTCCAGTAATCTACATAAATGAGTAAAAATATTTCGCATTATAAGGATTCATCTGGATGTAACTTTATCCTTAAATTCTATCTTGAAAAGAAACAAAAATATCTAAGAATCTGCTTATTCTTTATCTTGGACAAAATGTCTTGGACAAATGTCTTACTACCCTGTAAAATACTGATAATTAATACAAAAGTATCAAAGGACAGGCTAAGGTAGCTCAGTAGTACAGCATCACCTCACTGTTCACATGTAAGGCCCTAGAAATAACCTTTAGCACCAAGACATGTAAATTAAAACAATAACAACAATAAGTACAGGAATATATAATTTTGTATGTACTGTTCAAAATAACATGAAAGCTTCTTTACAAAATAACTTATTGTAGTATTTAAGAAAGTAATAAATTATGCAAAACTATATAGATCTCTTTTGAGATCAGATAGCTCAGGTAATAATAATTTCTCAGTATTTTAGAATATCACAGACTCTTATATCTACCTAGCTTTGTCACTTTCTCAAGTGTCAATTGAACTAATCTGGTCTTGAGATAGTAAGTGTGCTTACATGGTTTGTTTTATCCAAAGACTGGGTGATACTGGGCAATACAAACAGTAGCCACTAGAGGAAAGACAATGTTTAATTAGCATATTGCTGTGCTACTAAATATTTTTCATTTGACATTAGAATTATCTTCTCAGTTAAACCCACTATCTGTAGGCTTTTCTTTATTTTGAAAGTATTTTTAAAGGAAAGAAATAATGAAAGTATGATATTCATTTAGATGGCTCTCATCCGAAGACCAATAAAATACTAACCATGGTTAGTAGATTAAAAATTAGTTTCCCACATATATTTGTCTATTTACTTAGCCATTCCAAAATTGAGAAATTAGATGACTTTTTATCTTTCTTCTACAGTAATCCTAGTAAATATTCTGCATTAGTATAATCCTATAAGGAGATTTAAGATGCCTTTGCTTTTATTGACTACTTCTGCTTTCCATCCCTCTTAGAAAAAAGTAAATAGATAAAATAAAGGAAAGTACATAGCAACCCTCGTGAAGGAATAACCTAATTCTAATATGCAAGTATCCATGTTGACTCTTTAATGAAAGAAGCAAATTTAGGTTTTCCTTTGTGTGCCTACTGCATCTGTCTGTGGTGCACACGATTCCAGTGCTATTTTGGATTGATTGCTGACAGTGGCATCATCCATTATGCATGTGAGGAATGGAGTCTCAGGAATAGGACTTTTTAGTCTGACTCCATGAATATACAAGAAGGCTAGAACTTCTTTGTTCTGATAATCAGACAATAGATGTCTCATTACCATGTTTAAACCATAAACAAGTTGCACAAACTTGTACTACATTGATAGTACAAGTAAACGATGCTTATTTTTGAGGTTTAGTCATGGAAAAAAGTATATTCAAAAAATTAATGGATCCTAAATGATAACCACAAGTATTACAGTATTGTAATGTAATAATTATTACACACTATTATTCTGCTTAAGTAAAACATTGCAAATGCAAAGATGATAAAAAATTTAGTATTAAATGTCAGTGATAAAAAGCAACACTTTGATTTTAAATTGTATACAAAAGATACCTAATGTGATATGATTTTCAGATACTCTAGAATCTTTAGAAATAACCCTGACTTGCCAATATTAGATGATTCCTCTTATGATTAATAAGTGGAAGATAGCTGATGAAAACTGTTGAAAACCATCACCATGTACCTAA
Source organism: Microtus ochrogaster (assembly GCF_000317375.1). Taxonomy (NCBI): domain Eukaryota; kingdom Metazoa; phylum Chordata; class Mammalia; order Rodentia; family Cricetidae; genus Microtus; species Microtus ochrogaster. The sequence continues at coordinate 76,098,212 of NC_022010.1, forward strand.
TAAACAGACTTATTTTAAGGATTTCTCAATTAGCTATGCCTGTTTTTTATGTATATACTTTTTTCATCTAGAAATAGTAGGACAATGACCCACTGAGAGAAACATACAAAAAGTAGGTCCATCAAATTATGTTTTATCTTTCAGAAAAAAATGCATTAATATAAGATTAATACTAAACATAATGCAGTCTTTTTTTAAAAGAGCTCTTTATGCTTTTGTTCATATAAAGAAATTCTGTAATCACCTTACTTGCTGTTGAACTTAGACTTATCATGTATTGAGGAATCTATTTTAAAAGCAGCCGGTAGCTAACAAAAAACATGTCAAAATATAGTGATTAAGATCTAAGTAGCAGAATAGAATTTTGTATTTTGATAGAGTTGTCTTGATAGTATGTATTATTTATCTATGTTAGAAATGAATCCCTAGAATAACCATAAAAATTAAGGATCACAAGATATTAATATGTATGTAGCTTAATAATTCAAGGCTAAATATAAAAGTTAAATGCTTTAAGAATTGTGCAGAAATAGATGGCTTTGTGATGAAACTTTTTAATTTGATTTCATTATAAATTATATTGTCACATATTTATTGCGTAAGAAACTGGGTTTCCTGAAGACAATTTATTTCAATACTTCACACTAGGCATATTCACAAAAATCCATCACCTCTCCTGGGTGTTTCCGTCCTCTCTCCCCTAGCTAGTTTTCTTCTTCCTCCCAGTCTCCCTTTTGTTTTCAGGCCATTAATGTGTACTTTGTGTCCACTTTATTGATAAAATACACTGATTAGAGCAGTGCTTCTCAATCTTCCTAAAGCTGCAACCCTTTAATATAGTTCCTCATGTTGTGGTGACCCCTAACCATTCAATTACTTTCATTTCTACTTCCTAACTGAAGTTTTGCTACTGTTATGAATCATAAAGTAAATATCTTTTTTCTAATATTTTTTATTAAAAATTGCTGCCTCCTCCTCGCCTCCCTTCCCCCCCCCACTCCCATGCCCCACTCCCCTCTTCCTCCCTCTCCAGTCCAAAGAGCAGTCATGGTTCCCTGCCCTGTGGGAAGTCCGAGGTCCTCCCCCCTCCATCCAGGTCTAGGAAGGTGAACATCCAAACAGGCTAGGCTCCCACAAAGCCAGTGCATGAAGTAGGATCAAAACCCAGTGCCATTTATTTGCAGCGTATCTGCTATGTGACCCTGTGAATGTTTCCTTTGACCCCTGCTTAGTGTCAGTACCTGAAGGTTGAGAACCACTGGACTAAAGCAATTTTAAGGGAGAAATGGCTTTTTAGGTTACAAAATTACTCAGAAGCTGAGGCAGCAGGAATTTGAAAGACTTAGTCATGTCTAGTCAGGAGCAGAGAGAACACGAAGGCATTGATGTTTGCATATTCTCAGCATCCTCGCTGTAATTATATTGTCCAGGAACTCCTGCCTAGGGCACATTGTCACCCAGTATGAACTGGATTTTCTCATGTCAGTTATCATCATCAAGATAATCCCTCACAATGATGTAGTATAACTTGACCTAGACAATCACATGATGAGACTTTCTTCCAAAATATTATATGCTGTGAGAAGCTGATAAGAAAAAAGAACAATCATGTATATTGACAAACTATTCTGAGTTCTACAAATAAGGGAAAAGGTGGTATTTGTCTTTCTCTAACAAGATTGTTTTATTTAACATGATGATTTCTTGTTACATTCTTTTTGCAGCAAATGGCATAATATCATTCTACATTTTGGCTAAGTGTGTGTTTGTGTGTGTGTGTGTTTGCATTTTCTGTATGTTTTTTCAGCTACTGACAATACCTACACTGATTCCACACTTAGCTATTGTGACTCATGTTGCAGTAAGCATAGGTGTACACATGTCACTAATGAACATTTGATTTATGAAATAATTTATAATAATTCCTTTATAAATCATTCAAAATTTGTAGAAAGTATTAAAATGCACTATTAATAGTACTTGGTGGAAAAGGTAGACTGAAATAAAGGAAAACATGTAAAAAACATAAATTGACAATTATAAAAATCCCAGGTCTTCATTTGAAAGCTGTTTTTCTCCTTGTGCCTTGTGGTGTGTTTGTGCTGTCTCAGTTGCTGTTTAAAAATAACAACAAAGGGAATAAAAGTAAAACTCTCATGTAAGCATTGAAAGAGTCAGATTCAGTCCCTTCAGATTTTTCACATCTTTATCTAATCCTCTCCCCTTGGCACATCCTCACCACCAGCGACTTCAAACATATCTGGGCTCCTGCGTGAGTGCACACATCCTATCTACCTCCCTTTGACTCTACCCTGTGACCCAAATAACTCTTTGTTTGCTCCGCGTCGATGAAGCCCTTGAGAAATTTCTTAAAGTGACATTTTAAAGGATATTAGAGGAAATCAGAACTGCATAGATAAGTACAATGCAAAAGTGAAATAATAAATAACTTCAAAGGGTATTACTTCCACTCAGCTATGGTCACATTATATATCCAAGCACGCAGCTCTCTTTTCAACTTCCTAAGCTAGATTCTCTCCTCTCTATTCCTAATTTAAATTTCCAAAGTTGAAAGAGAGTACATTTGACCTAGTTTTTGATTCTTCACCATATATTAAGTCGCAACACTTTTTAAGACACTGGGATACATACAGATAATTAAAATAAACCAAATATTCATAAAATGATGCTGACTCGTTACATGAAATGTTAATATTTTAAAAATGCTATTCTAAAATCAAATGAATTAATTTTATGATACAATCATGAATCATAAAGTAGTCAATTTAATAATAAATAAGATATAAAAGAAAAAAAACACAAGTAGAAGGCTAAATATTGATTCTTTTTTATTTGTTTTGTCCGATAACATATTCAACTCTGTATGGATTCATTATGTAATTATACTTATGTGTGAAAGAAATAAATTCTATTTTTGCTGTTAAACCTAGACAAAACTTCAAAGTCATTGGTTATATTTCATTCTGAAGAAACCCCTTGCTCTTTAGTCTACAAATTTTGATGATATTTTAGAGTTTCACTTTTTGGCTCTTTTTTCTATTTCAGCAAAGTTTGTATAATAGCTTTCAAGCAAATTGGAGAGTTCAATATTTGTTTTGGGCTTAAACACCTGCAGGTACAATCTGGCCTGTTCCCATTAACAACACATATGATTGGATTTATGGTGATAGAGATGGTTGCTTGGGGTTTGTTATGAGAATAAAATGCTTCTTTGTTGTATTTGTCCCAGATAGGAGGTCAACGAGAACAGCTGATGCCTAAGGGTCCAGTCGGGGCAAGTATTATAGAGTAACACACAATCTGGTATGTTCCTGTCTATTGCTGTCATTTCAGATCCAAGTCCTACAGGGTAACTCATGTCTTATTTAAGAACAAAATACCATGACATCTTTAAAATATAAATTCCAATTTTAATCATTTTAATGGTTTTTCAAGACAGGAGTTTTTTTTTGTGTGTAACTTTGGAGCTTGTCCTGAAACTTGCTCTGTAGACCAGGCTGGCCTTGAACACACAGAGATCTGCCTGCCTCTGCCTTGGAGTGCTGCAATTAAAGGCATGTGACACCAGTACCTGGCTAGTGTGGGCATCATTTGAAATCTTCCAAAATGGGGTGGGAAGATAGCAAAATTAGTACAGCACTTGCCTTGTAAGCGTGAGGACCTGAGTTATGTCCCCGGAACTCAATTTCCTTCTTAAGTTATGGTAGCATGTTCTTATAATATGTGCTCTAGGAAACAGAGACACACAGATTCCTTCGACTAGGGAGCCAGCCTACTTCACCAGTGGGGAATTTCCAGGACAGTCAGAGATATGTCTTAACAAAAAAATTTAGGGTTGGGGACATGGCTCAGTAGCCAGATCATTGGTACTGAAATCTGTTATATAAAGAGCCTGGGATGGTGTCACATACCAGTCACCCTACAGTTGGTGGGGGGAGGGGGATGTCAGGATGATCTTAGAGCCAGTAGATGGTCAAACAATATTGCTGAATTGGTGGGAGTCTGGTTCAGTGAGAGAGCCTGTCTTAAGGCAATTGAACAGAAAACAATGGAGGA
>NC_022010.1:76105021-76125881 GCF_000317375.1 Microtus ochrogaster
GATTTCCAAGGGACGTAGAAATTTACATCAAAACGCACGCACAGAGTAGCTGTTGGATGTCTGACCCTACACCTACACATGATACCAGACATTGTAGTCATAGCCTTAGAGAAAAATAGTGTTCTGAGCCAGAACTCATGATATTAATTCACATCATTCCAGGACAAAGAACTAATACCTAAGCTTAAGCATTTCCGCCATTTCCTTTTAAAAGCAAAACTAATTATTAATTTAAGTGCCAGTAGTGATTACATACATTGAATCACAAGTAGAGTGTTCCACTTTCAAATTAAAATGTTTCTTTTACCAGAAAAGGCAGGTTTTTTAGGAAGATCACTTACCCTAAGACTCATCATAAGAATCATAGAAAATGTTTTTTTAAACATTTGTTTATTATATGGAAACTAATTTTAAAGACAAAGACAATATCATGTTCCATAGCAAACTCTCCTCATTCATAAGGATTTTATAACAAATGGTTTTGTTAATTGTCCCTGTGATGCTTTTCCTGTAAAACTGCTTTTGATGATGTTTCATTTGTTGGTAGAAGGCTCTGGCTGGCTGTGCACATCCTCCATATCTGGATGCATTTATCAGATATGCAGGTCACATTGTCAACTGTGAGTTTTGTACTTTCAGAATATTGGAACCCTATATTATAGCTAATATTTAGATATGTGAGAACCTTTTTCATTTCTTCATCAACTACTAAAATTACTGTAGTTTACACTTACCAATACAAACAAAATTCACTATATTTTTAAACATATAATGCATTTTATCCTATTCATAAAACTAAGATATGCTGGAAGAATTTTAAAAGATAAAAGATTGAAACAGTTATGAGCAGACTCCTTTATATATAAGAAACAATGTAATAACCCATTTATTCATGGGAAATAAAATAATCAAAATGGAAAGCATATGTCCTATGATCATCTTAGGATATAAATGAATTGTTGGTGCCATATATCATTAACCAACATAGTAAGGATGAAAATGAAATGACAGCATTATCTTAGGATTTTTTGGTTATTTAATGACTTAGCCATTATTATATTTCAGTTATATCATATGATGAGGAAATATAATTATTACTTGAAAAGTCTCCATGATGATAAAATAATATAAGAGGTGGTTAAAATAAAGCGGAGCAAGGTTTAGGTATTCAAAATTTAAGTTAACATCTCTTTCTGACATTTTTCGTCACCAGTTCAGAATTGTGTCAAATCATTAAAAGCACATACTTAGATTGTGGCAGAAATAGTTCTCACAATAAATGTGGCCCCTTTATTCCTAATCCTGCTTTGCAGTAAGGTCAGCACCATGTGTCCAGAGCTGCCTGATAGACCATTAGTATGTGTGTGATATTTCACGACTAGACAGACTAATGACTACTGAGCTCTGCATCGCTCTATTCCCTGCCATAGTGACCTTGAAAGCCGCATGTTCACTGAGTTAATATCATTATATGAAGAAAGATGGCCATCTGATGGATATATGGGATTTTATGTGAACAAAAACTCTTATATTTGGTAGTAAAAGTATTTTGTTTTAACTAATACTAGATAAACAATTTGTAAGAATTATTCCTAGAAACAGATGTTTATAGAAGAGCTTGTAGCAACTGTGTTTAATAAATCTGTGAACATCTGTGCCAATATATTTCAAACCATGCCTTAAAAATCTTTATCAAATGATATGTTTCAAGAAAGAATTTAACTTAGAGGAACAGTGAGCTCTGTCACAGACAGACCTTTACAGGAAAAATTACTAATCATTTACAAAAAAAAAATATGTTGACTTTACTCTATAGCTTCATTACCGTAGATTTTATCCATTAACTATTAGACATACTCTTCATTGTTGGAAATAAGCTACATGAGAAACAACAAAACCCAGCTTGATTTTGAGCAACAACTTCTATTTTCAGGATCTGTGGCTTACACTGTCTTCTTAGCCACTTAATGGTGACTCTAACAGTTTACTAACTTTCCAATGTCCATGTGGACAATAAGATCACATCTTCAGGTTCCTATGACATCACCCTTATCTATCATTTGTTATGATAACCTTTGCAACATTTAAATTCCCCCTTGATGTATCATATTCTTACCTAAAGAGATTCTTCTAACTATGTATGAATCATCAATACTTTCTCTTACGGAGAGACATTAGTTTATTTTTTTTAATTAAGTTTTGTATGTATGAGTGCTTTGCCTGCATATATGTGAGTTGGCTGTGTACTCACTGTATCTACAGTTGCCACAAGAGAGTGTCAGATTTCCTAGAACTTGAGTTTTGGATGAGTTTGAACTGCTATGTGAATGCAGAAGACTCCATTTTCTTTTATAAACCCATTCTTAGAAGAAATATGGGATTATTTTCACTGTAAAATTCTGGTAAAAATTGAGGGAGAGTGGGGGAGGTGAAGGGGAATGGGAGGAGGGGAGAAAATGTAAATTTTTGAATGGAAAAAATTAAAAATAAAGAGTTTCATGACCGCAAAAAAAAATTGAATCACGGGATAAACTCATGTGTAGCACAGGCTGACTACAGAAGATTGTGGAGAGTGAAAATGTGGTGTCTAGGGTTGTCTGTGTAGATGGACGGCTATAATCTTGATAGTTCTACACACTGTGTATCTGGACGCCTCCTACTCTTCCCTTCGCAGCCTCTCATCTTTCCTTTACCTTCTATTTTCCCCAAATACTTATTCATGTGCTTTATAAATTGAATTTATTATCTTCAATATAATAGCCATGTTGTTTTCTGACACTGAGGAATAGGATAAGTTTTCCTCCAGTTATATTGAATAAAAATTATATTCTTTATTAAAAGTTCCTTGTATATTTCTTCAGGTGTTATTTCTTCCTGCTGTGTTAGGAGTCCTCATGAAATTACATATTGTAATCATTTCAAGGGACTTAGAGGTAGCAGACATTTGTTGTTCAGCTTGATGTGAAAAGGTCATATAGAAAGCAGGGCATGAACTAAATCATCAGAATATCTATGTAAGTAGGGGAAATTATTTTGCTAGTACATTGCAAATTTAAGCTGGGTTTGGAAGATTTAGTTTCTATTCTTTCTAAATACGTATAAAACTTACTTGTGTGAGCATATTCTCTGAATTTTTCACCAAGGTGAGAATGATAAATAAAATGTAAAGGAAGTCAGATAGCTAAGAAAATGATATGAGGGGCATATTGCATGATACCAATTATGATATTCACATTTAAAGCCTGTGACTTTTTATATTTCGTGAGCCCTTACAGGAAATATAATGGAAGTTTTTCATTCCATTCCAAAGTTATTAAATCAAATATCTGTTTTTTAGGTGATACTTTGGTTCTCAGAAAGATAATAATGTGAACTCTCTGAGGAAAAAAATCATTTTTCTCTGGTTTGATACAACAGGCTCACTCAGTTACCCAGACACTAATGAGAAATATGTCTTCTATTTTTCAAAAATGGCAATTGTTGCTTTCTGCTTAATTTTTCTTTTTTCTTTTCATTATTTATCTTTTTATTTTTAAATAAATTATTATATGTATTTTTTATTATTTTTAAATAACTTATTATTATTTATAATTTTTCTTTATTTTCTGTTTAATTTTTGTGATGTAAACGTCAGGGAAAATTCTATATTCCTATTAATATAAGAAAAAAAATTAACTTTTTTCCAAATGTAATAGCTCTTAGGAATTGTTAATGTGCTATAATTTCTCGAATTATATGTTACATTTAAACATAAGCAATGTTATTCTATGAAACATGCAAATTTTAAAAGGTATATTATGTAAAATGGAATGCTTACTATAATTATCATTCTATTATCTGACAATGTATTAAGAAGTAAAACTTGGGATAGTGTACCTCTCTAGCCGTTGCATTTGTTTTTGAATATTACAGCTAAGTGGCCTAAATCAATCACTTTAATAATGACATTATTGAAGTGATTCATGATACATTTTTCTATAAATTTTCTTTGTTTACCCTCTATAATAAAAGTTAACTTTAAATGCTTAAGCACGACTTCTGTCATGTAGTTTCTTCAAAAGCTTGAAATTAATTGGTATTATACAAAAAAAAAATCAGAGATCTTTGAAAGCCATCAGATTAAGGTCACAGGTCAGCGTTCAAGCAAAATAGATCTGGGCTGCCCAATGGTTTCCTGTTATTAAGACAATAAATCAGAGCCATGTTGATAGGTGTGAGCTCTAGAACAGCATGTCAGTCTCACAAAAAAAAGTTGAACTTATGTGGTGATCAATGCTGTCAAAATGTTCTGAAAATAAAAGATTTAAGGAGGACAAAAATCCTTGAAAAGACTGTCAGTAATGTTTAGACATTCAAAAATGCAGACTCCTCATGACATAATTTACAAGGCATCTTCATGAAATTTCTTGATGGGCAGTGCTAAAGAATTTTTTCAGAATGGAATCAAGTTTTTCTAAAGAAGTATATACTCAGATTCTCACAGACATTCAAAACCCTGTGAAGAAATGTGGAAAAAAGTGCCTCATATAGGAAATTTTCACACTTTTCTATGGGACAACAGAGTCATATAAATTTAATTACAGGCATATTCTCTGGTGCAACCATATTTCTCTAGCTTCTCAGATTCTGTCTCTAAAATCCTCTCTTCCCTTTCCCAGGTTTTGAGTCTCTTGCAAGTCTTCCTTGAGTCTTTGAAAGAGTTCATTGAATAGAACTCATCCAGGCATTATCAAATTCTCTTCCATGTGAGTTCATTTCACTTTCCAAAGATTATTTTTAAATAGTCAGAGAATCACCTGCCTCTGCCTCCCAAGTGCTGAAATCAAAGGCGTGAACCACCACTGCCTGGATTAACTAGTCTTGTTTTTAGGTCCTAGGGGATAAGCTATGACTATAAATCTGTTAAAAGTCATAGTATTAAACAATCTCCTAATGATTTATCATTATACTCAGAGATTAATGCGTGTGTCAGCCGTAATCTGATAAGATTCTATTTGCAATAAATGATGATTAAAACAGACCAACCACTGACCAAGGTGCAGAGAATGAGAAACTGCAGAACACTCAATCTTAAATGTGGCATCTATATTTTATCTCTACTTGAGAGGCTCAGAGATCAATGTGAAAGACAGGACAGAAAAACTAGAAGAGCCAGACACTAGTAGATGAGTACAAGAAAACTGTCCTCAAGAGAACACAGGTCAGGAGCACATGTGAGCTCACAGAGCTTGTAAGAATGTACATAAGCCCCATGATTGCTCAACTAGACCAAATATAACCATGGAAAGGAGAGGTGGACATGAAGTCTGTGATTAGCCAAGGAGCTATAGGTGACTAATTCCTGGAAGAGGGAAAGCTGGACTTTTCCCTGGTGTAGTAATAAGAGCGGTGGGCTGTGTCCCGCCACCCAGCCCCCCGCACGGCTAGCTTTACCCGAAATAATTACACGGACACTGTATTCTTTTAAACACTGCTTGGCCCTTTAGCTCTAGCCCTTACTGGCTAATTCTGATATCCCGATCAACCCATCTCTAATAATCTGTGAGCACCGGTCTTACCGGGAAGATTCTAGCCTATGTCCATCCTGGGTCAGAGCTTCATCTCGTGTGTCTCAGAGAGCAGAGCTCTCGTGTCCGCCCTGGAGATGGGAGCATGGCGTCTCTCTGAGGCATCTGCCCCAGAGAGGAGAGCTGTTGAGTCTCTGAGCTCACTTCCTCTTCCTCCCAGCATTGTATTCTGTTTACTCCTCCCACCTATGTTTTAAGCTATGAGGCCAAGCAGTTTCTTTTTATTGCTTAACCAATGAAATCAACAGATTGATATATGACACTCCCACATCACCCTGGGAAGTCAGTAACACTTTTGTGGAAGACTGCAGTTCAAGGAATATATGGGTAGGAAAATTTGGACTTCATGGGTGCAAACTTGAGTAAGTAAGCGGTAAAGCAGGATGACCGGGTAGGAGTTAAAGAAGGGAGAACATTATCAAAGCATTATATAAAATTCTAAAATATAAAACACTTAAAAATTAATTCAAGAAATCCTTTTTAATTTAAAATTTATTTTAAGTAAAATAGTGTAGAATTTTAAATCTTTAAATCACCTTAAATACTTTAGAGTTCACATTCTTTTGAATGTTTTATAAACTTTGGCAATCACTTTTTTTGAGAGTCTGGCTAAAAACAACAGCTACTTTTGCCAGAAAAAAAAATCAATTTCTATAAAATGCAAGTGAACTCATTTATATTTATAGACCATTAGGAATGTTGTGAAGTAACACTAATATTGGTTTTTTGAAGTGACTAATGTATTTCCAATTGAAGATGTGTTGGACAGTTATCTTCAGAGACAGAAAAACAGAAAAATATACCACAAGTGAAATAAGGAAACATGACAAAAAACAAACAAACAAACAAACAAAAACCACAAAGTTGTTTAAGAATGCTGGAACCATCATTACGGGCAGCTAGCACATGCATTTATTAGCTAAAATACCTGATCAGATTTGAAGATTTTTTTTTTCTTTTAAAGAGAAATTTTTTTTTCTAAATCTTAACTCTTTTACTATGACCATGTTTCACACATTTCTATAACTTGAAGCACGTCCTGTATAACATTGTGTAAGTTATGGATATTTAGCTGATAATTGACAAAGGAAGAACAACAACCATGGAAGAGAGATTATGCTGCCAAACTACTGTATTTTAGGAGAAAGCTGAAAAATGCTGGAATAGATGTTATGGCAGATTTAGGCTATTAGGTGCTTTTAGTAGCAAGATTGTTATTTTGTTGCTAAATTTCCCCACGTTTTAACCCAACCCCAATAGGCATGAGTTTGGAAGCTCAGGCTTCAAAGGTTTACTTCCTGATGAACAGAGGACAAACAGGAAGACCTGAAAATAAAATTTAGGAATTACCTGCTGTATCAAAGAGCAGAGCTCCCCATGGCATATGTACTAAAGGAGATTTTTATCATACCTAGTATAACAAACGCTCTTGAAAATGGTTTCATACAATTTAGGAGGCAGCCCACTCCAGGGAATATCCATCAGAGCTAATGCAGATGAATGGTAAACTCTGGCACTGTGCTGTGGCATCTCAAATTATATCATCCAAAGGATGTGGTCAGTCAGCACTGTGTTTGAGTTTGGCCTTTACGGTTTATTAGAAATATGACCTTAGTTGTGTAACCCTTCCTCTTCTGTGATTATACTTCCTCAAAATGTATCTGAAAAATCAGGTATGATGTTTGTGCACAGATCTCTCAGATAGAAGTAAAATTTTCAATTGAGATAAATGGTTTTAGTTTTAATTCTATATTACAAACTTTATTAACTGTCACTGTAGGCTTTTGTATTGCTGTTGCTGCTATTGTTCCTTAAAACAGGGTCTCATGTTCTTCAAACTGTCCTAAAATTCACGGCATTAAGGATAGCAGGTGCTGTGGGACAATGGTCTGTACCCAGTCAATTGTATTTTAGTAAAATGCTGATTGGTCAGTAACCAGGCAGGAAGTATAGGCAGCATGGACCGGGCAGGAAGTAGAGGCATGGCAACAAGAACAGGAGAATTCTGGGTGGAGGAAAGATTCAGTCCATAGTCATCACCCAGAGAGAGAGAGGAAGCCAAACACAGAGAAAGATGTGACTGCCTTGCAGAAAAGGTACAAAGCCACATGGCTAACGCAGACAAGAATTATGGGTTAATATAAGAGTTAATAAGAAGCCTGAGCTAATAGTCCAATCAGTTTATAATTAATGTAGGGCTCTGTGTGTTTATTTGGGACTAAATGACTCTAGGATTGGGTGGGACAGAAAACTCAGTCAACAAACTGAAATGCCTGATCCTTTTTCTCCACCTCCAAGATGCTACAATTACAGAGATGTATCATCAGCCACAAACCTCCCAACAGCATTGCTTTTTTTTTTTTCCGAGTCAGGGTTTCTTTGTGGTTTTGGAGCCTGTCCTGGAACTAGCTCTTGTAGACCAGGCTGGTCTCAAACTCACAGAGATCTGCCTGCCTCTGCCTCCCGAGTGCTGGGATTAAGGCATTGCTTTTGAAATGAGTGATAGGTAGGACTTTTACTTTGATCTCTAACGAGAGCAAGCATTAAGAGATCTAAGCATTTCAAATATCTAAGCTAGAGATAGTTTAAGGCTTTGTTACCGAGGAACTGCCTTTTACTCTATGAGCAGTTCGTGACACAGTGCCAAGTGAATTAGAATACAGCAGTGGCGATGATTTAAAAGGACGGACCTAAAGTTTTACAGCAGTTAGGTAATACATCGAAACGCAGCTCTGTTGGAAATGACCAAATTCATATGTCTATCCTGAGGTATCATACCTTCCACACCTCTGCTCATAAGATTCATCCAATGCCACGTCAGCCTCCTCACGTTTAGCCTTCCTTCATTTGGAGTGAGAAACAATCACTCAATTTCCTTTTACAATTGCAACCTCTCACTGCTTGTTTTTATTTTTCCTGCATTCCCCACGGATGTGAGGTACCAATTATCTTCATCCACAGTCACTGTGTGTTCTCAGTTTTATCTAGCATACCTCATCTTGTCATTTCCTTCATCTTCATATTAAAGAAGGTCACCACTGGTATTCGAAGGCCAAATCCCAAACGTCTTTCATCTCTTTTCCATCTCATTTGATAGAAATTGAAAAGTGAACATATAAATACAGAGCATATTATCATTAAGCAAATTTATATTCACATTGACCATCACTTCTCTATCCAAAGGACTTCTAAGCTTCTCTTTGAGGGCCGTTCCCCTTTCAGATTAACTGCTGCAAATTCTAAAAGGACCTGAGCAGTCTTCATTTAAAAGTAGATTTGAGCAGCTTAGATGTACTTAAAAGTTGTGGCCCAACATAAATAGAGTTTGTAATTTCATGCAGTTTAGAAAGTTTCCTTAGGATTGGTGTGGAAAATGAGAAAACATATTTTTTGAAAATATAAAATAACAAAGAAAAGAAAGTTTCCTCAAAATGGAAATACAGTAACTTAACAGCACAGTGTCTTTATAATGCAGAAAAAAAAATGATCACTAGTTGTGACTATCACCTGGTTCTTACCTGTTTTGGGTGGCATCAGGTATCCTCTCCCATCTTATCAAACTTTTGAAGTCCATGAAAAAAAAGTTCCTCAAAAAATACCACACACAAAAGGAATAGGACTTCTTTAATGATATTCATGAAGTTGAATTTTAGTTGATGCTGGGAATTCTATAATGTTACAAAATGGTTCATAAAATATAGCCATCTGCTGTGCCGAGTAACCGTTCATTTCTACTGGTTTTGAAAATGGCTGTGCTTTTATGCGTTTGGATCTTTGCCTAAGCTTCCAGTTCCCTCTGAAAGTTCCTTCTGACCTCTGCCTGTGGAAATATAAAAATTCTGTCTTTCCAATCTTGCTTTAGAAGCTTCAGTGGGAGGATGTAAATGGACTAAACACATTCTGTGTGAAATTTCACCATGAAAAACCTTTCATGTACTGCCTGCATGGTTGGCTGTATTTACAACATTTCTGCTTTATACTGAGGAAACCACTTGTAAAAGAAATTGCCTGAAGTGCTAGTGCTAAAAACAAACATTTCGAGAGTAATATGCAGTTAGCAAGAAATAAAGACTTTTATTACAACACAGGAAAACATTCAAAAAAGAAAAGAGAGATTTCCTACAAAAAAATGGAATGTAAGTTTCAGAGCTGAAAATATTACAAGCAATCTTTTTGTTCAATTATAAAAGGAAGGTTTGGTGGTGTTTATAGAATTTTAATTTTAGGTGTGTGTGTGTAGTCATGCATTCCTTTGCTAGCTATAAAATGACTAGATATTAATTGCATAAATATTTCTTAAAATAATAAAAAGAGTGAATAAAGTTGGGAATCAGGCAATAGATTAATTTTTATTGAGTGGTTATAAGAAAATATTTTTATAAAAGAACAAAGAAGAAAGAGAAGAAAGTAAGAAGAGCTGTTTCAAAAATAATAAAATGGAAATTAGCTTAGAAATAAAAGCCATGGGTAGAAAGAGATACAGATGCCCATAGAAAAAGACTCAAAAATATGAGACCCTGTAGACTGTGTCATGAGCAATAATTTGACTTTTGCCTAATACCTATTTAATTGACTATTCATGCAATTTCCTTCATGTTGTCCTAGATGAGTGCATCTTTCTTGTGTTAGTCAGAGGATGGCATCATTTGGGAAACTGTTCTTTGTATTGCTAGTATATACAGCCAGTATTGTTGGCAGTCTCGGTGTAAATGAACTGTGTGTTTAGGTTATCTTGCCATTCTGTTCTCAGCTTCCTCAACAGGCTTCCAGAAGGAGTATTTCATAAATCTCTGAATCACACTCTTCCTTTGTCATGTAAGTGAAATTGTCTTACAGCATTTGAGCTACTATCAAGATTGACACAAGATGGTTAGCTGACAAACAGCAGAGATTTACTGCTCCTGTTTCTTGAGCTGTGGGTTTCTCTGATCAAACCACAAGTAGCTGTAGTAAGAAGTCCTTTTCTGACTTGACTCTTGGGTCTCACGTCTTTGTCTCATCACGGAGGGTACAAAATAAATCTTTAGGGTCTCTTTTATCCTAATCATATGATTTCTCCAATCATTTCTCCAATAATTGCTGATACTATTCTCTTGGAGATTAGAATTTGAGAATATTCACTTAATGCCAAGACTGATATTCACAGTCAGTCCGCAGCAAGGAAAATATTTTCATCTTGTTAAAATGCATATGTTCGATTGGAATACTCCCAGTAAAACAGATATGATTATCAGAAAGCGTGCAAATTTTTAGTTATGCATTGAGGATACATATATAAAATGTAAATTCTATATAAATTCTACAAAGTTATTAAATAACTGAACTAGTCCAAGCCCAGTTTGTTCTGTCTAGTTTTCTGCATCCAGATAAGTCACCTGCAGTGCTGACTAGAGATGCCCTGTAATAAGAGACATAAGAGAAGAAACACATTTCAGCTCCCTGACAGAATTCACTTCATGTTGTCATGGTTTTGAAAATCGATGTTGGCTCAAAGGCGTCTATTCAAAAATATTAACGCTCAAACCGGGTCCCAGCATTAGTATGTATTAGTTTAAGTAGATTGCTTTCTTCGTTCCACATAAATTATATCACCTGCACTGAGTAAATCGAAATTATAATTGCATATATATAAGAAAGGAGGCAAAGCAATAAGGAATTGTGTGGAGAAATGATTTTGAAATTGAATTTTCTTCAGGGAGTACAGGGCAAGAAAAAGGAATCACTGAGTTAGGTGGTTACATCAGTAAGAAAGCATTAACAAAGTGGAGCAGGATGAGCCCGTGATCTCTGCTGTCATGTAAGGGGTTTCGACGGGACATTGCTGTAATAACTCTCCGATGGACCTCTCTATATGTTAATGTAACTATCCATAAATAACAAGTTAATGAATGAGTGGGCAGATTATACATGAATGGAAGTAGATGCTAGTGGGGATATGAAAAAGTAGTTTCCAAGGTCTGCATGAACAAAACTCCCAAGATGCATAGAAATATCAGCTTTTGTATCATGGCCCCAGTGCTGAATATAAAACATAGTACATGACTTCCAGCTATATGTGCTCGAATAAAGTCCTCTATGATGCATGAAGTTTGGTTTCTGTGCTTGCATAAAGTTTTCCAGTTGGCTGATTCTGCTGTTTCTCCTTGTTTGAGAGCAACTGTGGACGCTGATAATCTATAGAATTGTTTCCTACTGAGGTTTGTCAGATCAGAGGGTGTAAAGAAATAAAAGTATGTCGGTAGCACCATTCCAAGAATCTAAAGGTCCCTAAGAGGTGAAATTTTCTTCAACTAGGTAAAGTACTATTCAGACAAAACATGCCTTCAGTTCACTATACAGGTAACTGTTTAAAAGCCCAAACATGCAAAGTCAAGACAGCAAGCCCTCTCTCTGTATATGAAGCAGATTCTGTATCAGGGCACCCCTCATTGAATGCAGTACGACATGCACTTCTGGCATCCCTCACCATCTAAGCATGTGTTCAGAATTCAAAAAGATGAATACATATGTAACATAGTAGTTACCTCAGTTGAAAATGGTTGCATGAGTCAAGTTTATATTTAATGCATGGCAGTTGGAGCTAATACAGGAAAGAAAATTGGGGAGTTTTGCTAGATATACTACAAAGACACTTACTTAAAAACCGTCAAAGTCAACAAAAGATTTATATTACAAAATAACCAATTTTATAGTGGTATATTATTTGTGTTTTAATAAATAAATCTTTTTTTATTATAGTTTTTGGTTCTTCGAGACAGGATTTCTCTGTAGCTTTGGTGCCTGTCCTGGAACTAGCTCTTGTAGACCAGGCTGGCCTCCAACTCCCAGAGATCCGCCTGCCTCTGCCTCCCGGGGATTAAAGGCGTGCGCCACCACAGCCTGGCAAAAAATAAATCTTGTCTGAAGACAAAACACAAAGATAAAGCCACTAGAGGTGAGGTAATAGTGTCACACACCTTTAATCCCAAGATTTGGGAGACAGAGAGGGATCACTGTGAGATCAAGGTCACCCTGAGCTATACAAGATCATTGCAGAAACAAATCCACATGGTGGTGGCCTACACCTTTAATCTCAGTACTAGGGAGCCACATGCCTTTAATACAGCACTAGTGGGGATATAAAATGAGAGGAGAGAGAGGATCTGTCTGCTTAGTTTTATAATTGCCCAGCCTTGGGAGAGGTAAGACTTCTCTAGTGGCCTGGCTGCTTGGCTTTTCTGGTTCTCAGGCTAGGCCCCAATTTTTGTCTCTGGGTAAGACTTAATTAATAGCCATTATAGAATAATTATTTGAAGTTATGTCTTTAATTCCTGTCCACTTAATAAACTAAGAGAAATTTATTTCATCACAAAAAAAATTAAATCTTTCCATTTCAAGAACACCTACCACGTGATAGATACCATTACTTAGATCCTTACAATGGCCCTCTAAGATCCATTGCTTCTGTGAATGCCACAATTTATCACAGCTACCCAGGACAGCCATCAGGGTCATGTATGTGGCTCAGGTACATAATCTTATGCAAATGGCCACTAGTGTCTTCAAAGTCATTACTTCTCTACAGAGTTTCAATTTAGTATTAGAAAGAAAGTTTATCCCCTGCAATTATACCATAATTGCCCATTTTAATGCAATTTTCTTTTACTGATCATAGTCCTAGATTATCCAAAAGGTTAGGTGGCTAACTAATTTGATGACACGTACCTTATCTCTATAGACATAGGTTAAGAAATGTCACTTTGATTGTCTCCATGGCAAGCTGTGTCATATGTGGACAGTTCCATCTCACCGTCTAATTTGACCCAGTTTGCTATATTGTTTCATCAGCACATTACAGGCAATCACTAATCTGTTATCTAAGGAATTATGAACCCTATAGGTTATCTTCCATTGCACCTGCTTTAATCAGTGTACTGCCTTGGGTGTTATGATCACTTTATCCTTTAATAAAAAATGTTAATATCATCAACTGCATTTTCCAGAAATTTGCAAAAGCATGTTATCTGGCTGGCTCATAGATAAAACATCACACATATGTGGTTACATGGTATTATATAACCAGGAACAATTCTGTTTCCTTTGTGCTAAAATTATTTTCTTAGATAAGCTGTCATATTCAAACTAGTAAAAATTATTTGAGGAGATAAAATGTTTTCTTTTAGAACTATGTTCTTTTTATACTCAATATCATTTATGCAAATGTTATTTCCCCAAAAGACCAAAGTTTGCATTGCTTGTCTATATATATATTTCATTCAACAAAAATATCTACTTTTACTAAAGTTTGAATTGAGTGATAGGACCACTCAATATTGTACCAAATAATCCTAGAGGAAGCCAGGGAATTTTCAGTAAACCAAGCATCAAATGCTCAGTGGAAAGAGGTACCTAATGGTTTAATTCAGTGACCTATGAAAAGTTGAAACTATTGGGTTTTGAATTTTTGATAGTTATGGGATGATTTTCCTAAGAACTTATAGAGAATTATGTTTTCCATAACGTCTACGGTTTAGGTAGCAATTTGTGTTTATCTGTTTAATCTAGCTTACTATTTCAAATATCTGTTATTTGCTATACCTCCAACTGACTACAGATACATTTTTAAAATATTAGATCACTTTTACCGTGTTGGTCTGTCTGTCCCTGCTTTTTTCTGTCTGTGTCTCAATCTCTCTGTATCTTTTATCTCTCTCTTCCCTCTCTCCTCTGTGTCTTTGTCTGTGTGTCTGTCTCTCTCCGCTTCTCTCTGTGTCTCTCTCTCTCTGTCTTTTTCTCTCTCTGTCTCTTTCTCTCTCTGTATCTCTCTGTCTCTGTCTCTGTCTCTGTCTCTCTCTCTGTGTGTGTGTGTGTGTGTGTTTATGTGTTTGTAAACAACTTGAGGAAGTTTATTCTCTCTGCCATGTGAATCTGGAGTCTCAGACTTTAAGTTTCTTTATGTCCTGAAACATCTGGCTGACTGAAGAAAACATTTTTATCTAATTTAGGGACAGTGTTACAAGGATAAAAGAAAAAGTATTTTTATTTTGAGAAGAATTTTATTAATATTGATTGTCACTCTGCGTTTTATTGACTAGGGACATTTTCTCTCCTTCTCATCTCCTGTCAGGGGCACAGTTTTTCAACGATCTACTTATTTCAGTCTTATATTCTATTTCCTAGTCATTTACTGGCAGTAACTAAATTGAATGGAAACTGAATACCAATAATTTCATCCATGATATGTGATAAAAGAAAAATCGAATTTCCCCATCTCACTTCCCCCCACCCTCTGTTTGTATGTGTGAGTGGTATTGTATGTACATGTGTGTGTTGATTATTTTTGAGAATCTGTTGAGTCTGCATTGAAAAACAAGATTCATTTGCTGTATCTGTAAAAGCAATACATCATGATGTTTATCTAAAATTCATTAGAAAAGTAAAAGATTATGTTATCCCTGAAAGAGAAAAACTTCCGAAGTCAAGCTTCACATGATATGAGATTTCTCTTCATATTTACACGTATGTGTGTGTGTTTGTAGCTTTTATTCTGGCAGGCATATATGGTATTAATGCCCTCTCTTTGTATATATATATATACATATATATATGTATGTATTATATAGTGACTGTGTATTTTTCATTTTGTGAATATGAGAGTGTATGCATGCATTCACACATTCACACACACACAGTAAGACCAGAAAAATATGAAGTTTCTTCTATTACTTCCTGATCAGAGTCTGTCAATTTCTAGATCCCTGATCAGCTCACCTTGCTTCCTAGAAAGCTTTTGGATGGCCCACT
Source organism: Microtus ochrogaster (assembly GCF_000317375.1). Taxonomy (NCBI): domain Eukaryota; kingdom Metazoa; phylum Chordata; class Mammalia; order Rodentia; family Cricetidae; genus Microtus; species Microtus ochrogaster. The sequence goes on from NC_022010.1 coordinate 76,120,372, forward strand.
CAGAATTCTCCATGATGGAGTTCCAAATACCCATAGTCATGTCCAGTTATATACATGTTTAGCGTGTATATGCTTGGAATTCTAACTGTGGTCCTCATGCTTATAATGCAAGTTGTCTGACCTAGTGATTCACCTCTCATGCCCTTCTTATTTTCTTAATAATGAAATAGTCTCCTCAATAATAAAATAGTTTAAGAATTTCTAATGTAAGGCAAAACTCCAGTTGTGAGATATAAAAATAAAATTAATGTGTTGAGTACACTAATAAAAGTGACTTAGTTTGTTTTCCTCTGGTTTCTCAAACCACGCTTACTGTCCTTTCATGGGATAAAACCATGAAAAGAATAGAAAATATGAGAGGTCATCCGTAAGATACAGTGAAACTCAGCTCTCCTTCCTCCCAGGGACACAATCGTGAGCAAGTTACTGTCCAATCATTTGATTCTCAATTATAAAGCTGTAACCTAAAGCATAGCACCGTGGTCACCAGAGGCTATAAGCCTGAACCAAATGGCTTCACAAAGTATAAGGCAAACTCATGAGCATGGAACTCTTATAAAAATGATCATAGTATTGGTAGAAAACACATAGTCAAAATATGTAGACTATCATCTATGCAGTTGCTGGACCACCTTGATTCTACATTATGCAGAACTAAGCAGAGGACTCGGATGGTTAGTCCTTGGGGTGGTGCTTTACAATTAGTTATCCTAGGTCTAGTTATACTATGTTGCTTTCTAAGCTAATGATTTGTGGCTGAGCAGAGAAATTTTCATCTTTCATGTATTAAACTGAAGTACATTGAGTTATGAAAATTTGGAATTGCACAGGAGGCTTGAGAGGCATGTATAACCTTGATTTAATAAGGGGAGTTAGGCCTTTGAGGGTTTTGCACAGATTCCCTAACAAATATTTTTTTCAAAAAAAAATGTTTACTCAGAACATCTCTGGTTACGTGATAATGAAAACTCATATATCTTTGAAATGTCTTATGATGACATTTGGCAAGGATCAGTGAAATCCTTCTCAAATATTAGAAAAATCATAATAAATGTGTGAGAGCAAATGCTAAAGTATGTTTTATTTTCTTGTTAGTAGTTTTCTGAATCTCAAGATGATAACTACTATTTGTTATTCTTAGAAACAAAATGTGTGATATTACTCTTTCATGCCATTTTATGTCACTTTTGACAACAGGTATTTATCTTTTGACCAGCAGGTATGAAATTTATTTAGTATAAGTTAGTGTAAGTAAATGTTTGCCTCATATTTTAATATATTCAAATAATCATAGCTATAAGATACTAATTAAAGGGTTTCATATCTCTAAACAATAATGAAACTCATGAAATATTATTGCTTAATACATTAGAAGTGTTATTTATATTATAATTCATTAATTCAAATAATTAATACACATCATCCTTGGAAGGTAAAATGACAGTTAAAACCTGAAACCAAAAGGATTTAGTTCTAGACATTATGAAGAATTCCAGTAGAGAAAGTAAATTAATGAAACTAATCACTTTGAGAGATCGTCAGATCTACAGCTGAACAACCCTGGAAGGACACATTACAACAGAAGGAAATTAAAATGACAATTCATCAATAACAAGAGAGAAAATAAGAAATGAAATTTTCTCATTACAGTTTCTTTAAATAATCTTTTGAAAATTTTAAACATGTAGAAACTATACATTGTTTATATCCCGCACTCACCAATCCAACTTCTGCTATTACATGCCACATCTCCTCAAAATTTTTCGCCCCCCTTTTAAAATTACATATTTCTATTTTTAACCCACTGAGTCCATTTCGTATTGCCAAAATGTACATGAGTATGTGCTTATCTCTTAGTCATGGGAAGTCTACCAGTGGTCACAATGTCAAATAAAGTTGATACTCCCTCTCCTAGTAGCCAGCAAGGGTCAATATTGCTTAGGTAGGATTGGGGTATTGAGATCCACTTTCCCTACTTGCTAAAATTTTTAGCTGGTTGGTCTTCTGCAGGTCTTGTTTAGGTGACCACAGCTTCTTGGAGTTCATGTGTGCTACAAACATGCCCTTACAGTAAGAAAGCATTTCACAGTATTCGCCCCCATCCTACATCTTTGTACCCTGTCATACTTGATGTATTCCTTTGAACCTTGTCATATTTAATGTCCAGTAAGTTCGGAGAAGGAGGGTTAAATACATGTACCACCTAAGGCTGATCACGTGTAGTCCCTCAGCACTTTGTATTGCAATAGGATTCTTCTCTAAATAAGTCTGAGAGAATCATGAACCTATGATTGTAAACAAATATATGGAAGAGAGTTTGATAATATTGCAATTTAGAAAACAACATTAATAGGTTCTCTTCTAGGGCCTATGATTTCCTCCTCATGGATTTGATCATGTTCATTATACTAGGTAGAAATTGTATTCTATTAAAGGAGCAATTAGTTATTCCAACCAACAGTCTTGCTTCTGTTGGGGAAGTAGGCAGATTGTGCCTGTGAAGTTGGTATTGGAGCAGGCAGAGTCCAGCACTAGATAAGTCCATGGTTTTCCTATCAGAGCTGTTCATCTAGCCTAGCATAAGTGGAGAATTTCAATTCAGTGACATACCCACTCTCAAAATGAGATGGGCAGTAATGGAGTGACAAAGCCTAAGGTTGGGCCCTGATGTCTACACATGTGTGCTCTTATTCCCAACACACAGACGAGGTATGAATGAATGGTTCTACTAAGATGAGCAAACAAACAAACAAGCAACACCAGCATAGGATGAGAATGAAAAGGTAAAACATAAAGAGAACCCCCTATAGGTATGAAGAAAATACCCCCAAACAACAGAGAAATGTTATGGCAACAGTTGAAGACAGAATAAATTATAGGCCAAATGTTGATCCCAAGCAAAAAACAATAATAATATAATAGTCTCAAAGTTTTCTATTAAAAGCAAAGATTTATAATACAGATTTTGGTCACTGTATTAGAGATACCATCATGGGGTCACACATAGTAAAGAATGAAACTTGTGTTTCAGCAAGGTAACAAATTTTAGAATGAAAGCCAATAAACATAAGAACAATACAGTGTCACAGAGAAATAAATGGAGACTTCATGTTCTGTTTTATCACAGTTTGGAATATCCTGTAGACATCTGTCCAACAGAATTAATGAGATTTGAGTCTAAAGTTCCCAGGCAAGTCAAATCCCATTGCTGTCATTTCACTGCTTTTCATTCCTTAGTAACACTAGCACCAACTAATGTACTGCATACTTACATTATGTTTATAAACACTCATGCATACATACACTCATGTGCACACACATATGTATACATGCGTGTACAGAGGTACACGGGCACATATGCACACAGGCATGAACATATGAAGGAGAGTTTCAAGAAGACAAAAAAATTAATTGCAGTGTTCTCAGGAAGTAGTATAGGATTATTCTCTGATGAATATTATGTATGTATTTTTAATAATGGCTTTTATGTGCCCTTCCTTTGTCTTGGACTTTTTATTTTCCCTGATCCTGATGAAACATAAGTTTGAATGGAAGAGATTTGTATGTCTGTAATTTTAAATAAAAAAGTTTTTCTCTACATGTTTCCTGACTCTTTCAGAACTTAGTATCATTTTGTTGCCCTTGGTAGTTAAATGTGACCAAATCATGATTCTACAACCTCAGAAATGAGATGGAACACATAAATGCCTCCACAGCTCCCAAGAAGCCAGGAGCTGACACCCTGCATTAAACTCTGGGGTGTCACGTCTTCTGAGTACCTGCATCCTATGAAAACTTGTTTGCTGCTTTCCTCACTGTCCACCCATGCATCCACACCTAGGCTTGTGAGTGCTTCTCTCATTCTTATTTTTTTCAGATAAAATAATTAATGAGCCAGAAGTCAATGAAATAGGATTGTATAATCTTCTCCTCAAATATTCTGTCTTCTTGGTGCATTAATGATTAATGATCCTGTGTTAACTACCATGAATGTTTTACACCAATATTCTATGACATCCAAGTCAAAATACACACATTCTCTACTTCCTGGCTTATCTATTACTTACTTACTTAGTTGGAAGTAACATCAGCACTGTCATTTATAGTTTTGAAAAGGCATATGTTAAAATAAGACAGAAACAAAAGACAAATAGGTTAACACCATTACAAAAATTCCATAGAATATGAAATACAATTTTTCAGCAAGAAATAAATTTAATTATCTACCTTATAAGACTGTTAAAATTAGAGAGAGGGGGTGAAGAGAAGGAGGCAGGGGGCTTTTAATTAAATATTTAAACCAACCTTCCTTAAACAGTCTTCTAAATGGCAGCAGACATCAATCTTACTTTTTTGATTCATCATCATATCAACTGATGCCCAAGCATAGTTTACTTTGTTCCTCCCAGAGTCTCAACAGTTAGCATCCAGGAGAGTTAGTGCTCTCCTGCCAGGATGTCAATTTTATCTGAGTCCCAATTGGTGTGAGATGTTCCAAGTTCCCTCATGTCATTGGCAGATTAACAGAGGAGCTTGTCATTGTAGTACTTAAGTCCTTACTGCTGTTTCTATGAGCTGCAAGTCCTCTTAGATGTCTTTATAGGCCATATCATGCCATCACATTTTATTTTTTCAAAGCTATTAAAGAAGCGAACTCAACTCTGCTATGACACAGGTATGTACAGTATAAGATAATCAGATGAATGGCATCTCATTATATTTGCTAATACTCTACTTTCACAAGCAAGAACAGGCCTCTTGTCCTAAATGGCAGGGATGACAGAATGATATGAATCAAGACTCAATGGAAACCTGTTAGGTTCTATCTGCTGAAAAATGAAAGTAACTACAATCAGTTTCCTATTGCATTGTTGTAATAGGAGCGGTAGAGCTGCATCCCCTGCACCCGGCCACCCACATGGCTAGCTCTAGCTTATGCCCCGAAATAATTACACGGAAACCGTATTCTTTTAAACACCGCTTGGCCCATTATATCTAGCCTTTTCTTGGCTAACTCTCACACCTGGACTAGCCCATTTCTAATAATCTATGTAGCCCAAGAGCTGGCTTACCAGGAATGATCTTAACCTGCGTCTGTCTGGAGTGGGAGAATCATGGTGACTCCTTTACTCAGCTTCTTTCTCCCAGCATTTTGTTCTGTTTACTCTGCCTACCTAAGGGTTGGCTTATCAAATGGGTCTAGGCAGTTTCTTTATTAATAAGAAATCACTCCCACATCATTCAAGGGAGATTTAAAAACTACTCAGAAAAGAGCAAACCACTCGGGCAGAGACTACGCAGGCCTGTGGAGTTTAAATCCACGTGGGGAGGCAGACAATAGGGCGTGTGGGAACTAGAAGTCAATCTGAGGTGTCTAAAGGGAAAATATAAAGAACTGCAGCAAGAAAAGCTAGTGCGTGATGATTTATATTAAGCTGCTGGCTCCACACACAAGACACAGGCCACAAGGCCGCCTTCGCCACAGGCCGCGGCTGAGGAAGGGAGGCTCC
>NC_022010.1:76126053-76132443 GCF_000317375.1 Microtus ochrogaster
CGTCCCAGACAACAGCCCTCTGAGCAACCAGGAAGGGAGTCTAGTCACCGGAGGAGCAGGAAGTGAAGAGAGAGAGGAGAGGGAAGTGGCCGCTTTTTTAAAGGGAGAGAGACCACGCCCCAGTGGGCTGGTATCTCAGCAGCTATAGGGTGGAAGAGGGGGAGGACCTCCCACAACACTGCATGACTCTGGCTTGACTCTAGCTTAGCAATTTAAAACTCTGACCTGCTCCATAGAAATTTTCAGGAATTCACTCAATAAAAGGCTGGCTAGACAAGTATGAGGACCTGCTGTGAGTTCCTGGAATCCAGCGCATGATATAACCACCTGTAATCTAGTGCAGTGAAGACAATTGGCAGGTCTATGAGGATGGGTGGCTAGCTAGTCTAACCAAATTGGTTAGCTGCAGGAGACAGAGTTTTGTGAATAGAAAGGTGGAGAGTGATTGAGGGAGAAACATCCAGTAGAGACTCATCAGACACAAAGTATTCCACGTGAGTGTCAGGATCCAGAGCATGTATAAGGCAAAAATGAAGGTGTCCTTGGGAGATGACACTTTATCAGAGACTTATAATTCTCCTTCAGCCTCATCAAGAATATGAACTCCAATTGAGTTACAGAACTCAAAGCCAAAGAATCACACAGAAATTATATCAATTACAACACTGCCCAATGGCTTAGGTATCTTCCTAGCTAGTACTTTTATTTTAAATTAACCCAGTTCAACTAATCTGTGCATCGCCACAAAGTTATGGCCTGCTGTTAAGGTTCCAGTGTTCTGGTGTCTTTCTCCTTTGGCAGCTACATAGCGTTTCTTTGACTCTGCCTACTCTCTCTCTAGCTCTGTTATGAATTCCTGTCTGGCTTTACTCTGCTAACCCCAAACAACTTTATTCATTACTCAATAAAAGCAACTCATATGCAGAAGGACATCCCACATTATCCACTCATTTCTGTCTAAATAAAAAAATGCTTTAAATTTAACATAGTAAAATTACATATATAAAACAGGTATCGAGCAAGAATTACAAAAAAAGCCGACATCTTGAATTTTCCAGGAAAATGGATGGAGCTAGGAAACATTATTTTGAGTGAGGTAACCCAGATATAGAAATACAATTATCACATGTACTCACTCATAGGTAGATTTTAAACATAAAGTAAAGCAAACTAGCCTACAAACCACAATCCCAGAGAACTTAGACAACAATGAGGACACTAAGAGACTTACATAGATCTAATCTACATGACAAGTAGAAAAAGAAAGAACTCCTGAGTAAATTGGGAGCATGGGGATCTTGGGGAGGGTTGAAAGGGGAAGGGGAGAGGCAGGGAGGGGAGCAGAGAAAACTGTAGAGCTCAACAAGAATAAATAAAATAAAAAACATGTGACCTGTTTAAAGGTTTATTTTTGTTGACTCTGTCTTTATTGAATATCTGTATTCATTTTCAGACTAGGAGCACCTTTTTTTAAGTGATAAGTAGGTGTAGCTAGGATTAACTCCACAGCCCTGCCTGTTGGTACTGTCCTCTCCAACATGGTGGAGGTATGTTCACCACCTCTGCAAGCCATGTTCACTGCTCTAGTTCCAGGGTTTCACCGGATCTATTTTGCCGTTAATCAATTTGTATCATACTACTCACAAAACCCATTTAAATGCTCTATAGATTTACCTCTCAAAAGAGTCAGAGTTATTGGTGCCACCAGCATGAACCATGAAGCTGGTTGTTAAAAAAAAGCCACAATTCTGCTTGTTGCCAGCAAACAGAGCCTATGTGAATATATACCAAGAAGCTGTTCTTAGCTCCCATTATGTGGGTCTAGAAGTCTTTTGTTTTCTTTCTTTAGCTTTTTTAGGTTTTATGGGGTGCATGTCCCATGATGGGTGCCATTTTGTAAACAGAGACTCCTTTTAAGTTTCATGGCTTCCCAGACCAGAATAATCACACAGAAACTATATTAATTACAACACTGTTTAGCCCTTTCACTTCCCCTAATCTTTCAATCGCTGTTCTAATTTCCCATCTGGCATTACTCTGCTAACCCATTGGCCCAAACAGCTTTATCCATGACCCAATAAAAACAACACATATACAAAAGGACATTCCACATCACAATTTCCTGTACTTGTAGAATCAATCCCTCCTTGTTTTCCTGTTGACAAATGTAGAGAACTATGCTGTTGTCCTAGGGGAGCCTTTCCACAACCTATGAGAGATCACAGACACAGTTACACTAATAAGGTCTGGATGAATATGTCTATATTCCTTTCAATCTCTGACATCTTCTGCCAATTACTTTTACTCCTGATACAAAAGACTTATGTAATCATCCCTACCTCATGTAAATAAGTTGTACATCCATAATGCCTTTCTTATTTGTTAGTGTCTTTAAAGATACCCCACTATTGCCAAATAGACATGTGCACTAAAGGGTGAATATATTGAAAAGAACAATCTTAGCAATTTCAATGTCTTAACTTCTTTTTTTAGAAAGTAGAATCATTTTACTGAAATGGCAAAATCCAAAATTTGAAAAGGAAACCGTGCAACAGAAATTATATTCTGGTCCTGTGGTCTAGAAGGATTTTGTGTTATCTATTTTCAAACAGACCTCACCTATCTTTCCATGATGAAATGAGTAAATCTGATGCTTAGAACACTTGGTAAAGAGTCTACATAACATATCTGCATCAGGATAAGTGGCTCTGATTATGAAAGAATAGGAACTGGAGATTTTGAATGCAATATTAAACTAAAGTATATTCAACTCTAAAATGGAAAATTATGGAGCTCCAGTTGTTTGGGCTAATGTCTGGCACTTATTATAAAATGGAAAACTATGTGGCTCTCCTTTAAATGTATCTGGTAAAATGGGGGTGTGGTAGCATATGTGTTTAAACCCAGTACTGTAGGGGGTAATAAAGTGTTGTTTACCAGTCTTCAGTACACAGTGAAATCCTCCCTCAAAACTAAATAAAGAAATAATATTGTGATAATGGAAATCGGAATCTGAACGGAGATACAATTAGCCTGCTATAATTTAATTATGAAATTTTGCTGTCAAATTCTGTAATATCTCACTTTTCCTACCCATTTTTCTTCCTGTATGATTTATGTTTACTATTTATCACATAGATTCCTTCTTGGACTAAATAGAATTTTATTTAGCTAATTTGTATCTTTAACCATTGTCAAATCTTCCCCACTAAAATGAACCAGTCTGACAGAAAGATTACCATCAAATGACTTTCATATTTAACTACTACAAAGATTTTCTATGAATCTAAAGTTTTTTAATATTGTATATTATATGATTACACTCCTATATTTAATAAAATTACCATATACCTATCAGATAATTTAACATTTTTAAATAAATTATAAAATCAGAATTAAAGTATTTGAATTCGTTAGAAAAAATTTGAAGGTTAACTAGGAAAGAAAATTAAAAAATAGAAATTTTGGGGAATGTGGTACAAAGAAGCATGCTGTTGTGGCTCCTCAATATTTATGTGTGAATATCAGTCTTTTTGGCTGTTGCTGTCAACCATGGCACACGCCTTCTTATTTCTGTTTCCTGTGGGAGATTTTCAAGTACTAAGTTAGTGCAACAGTCTATAACTGCTTTGTCCTTTGAATTTCATTTTTATTTCTGAAATAAATCTATAAGATCTCAGACAAAAATTACATATATAAGCCAAAGTGACATATTTTGTGGTGGCATATTCCTTTGCCTGCAACAACATGGTAAAAAAGAAGGTTTTAGAGCATCACAGTACAGAAAGAAGTAAGAGCCAAGAAGAAGATTATTTTATAATTTTATTTTATGAAATATCTAAGTTGCATAATTCAAATCTTAAGCAGAAAGTGAATGAAAAGTGAAGAATGAAAAGCAACTACTTGATGAGTGCTGGAATTTCGTCTGGGAAAAAAAATGAGGATGATAAATGTGGTAGGTTTCCACATTATGAATATACTAAACACTATGGAATTACATAATTGTGATTATTAATTACTTATGTGAAATTCACCTTGGTTTTTAACAATGAAGAGCAATATTTCCAAGTGTAGGTTTGGAGTCAATCAATACTTGCAACAAGATGTAAAGCAATATGACAGCCTAAGAGATATATTCTTTGATATACCTTTAGTATTTCATAATTTACGGTACCTTTTTGTGAAATCTATACCCCCCAGATTTGACTCTAGAGGTGAAAGCTCAAAATGAATAGAATCGTGTTCAGTGGCTCTAGGTTATATATTATTAGTTTATGGATGATTGTGTAACTTGACGATATTTGTGTTCCTGAAAACCTGCTTCTATCATGTATCCATTACCCTCACACCATTAAACAAAAAGTCAATTTCTTTCCACTTGAGGTAATGCTTTGGAGATCTCTTGGTTCTTGTTCCTTTGGAGACAAGAATTTAACATGGTTCAAAAAAAGATCCACCACATATAACTTACTGTATCTGAAATACTCTTGCAAATGGTGTAAACAGTTGTTTCCACAGAATATCACCCAGTTTTCTGAAATTCTGACTTTGTATATGCCATCCACATTATTGTTTATGTGGTTTTCTCTTGGCCTCCTGATTTATGGTTTTAAATTGCCTTTTCCATGTGCCTTCATTGAGTTCTTTTTGAAATAGAAGTTCCTTGTTCTGTCTTAAGCCTGCCAAGGGACTTTTGGTTAATAGCATGACCTCTTATGAGTTAGGCTACCATGTTACTAAAAGTTAAGATGTTGAACTAATTTTTGCCTTTTTACTTAAAATTTACTTTTTCTCAAATAATATATACTGATTAGTTTCCCCTACTTTTATTTTACCTACTTCCTCCCAAATTCCCTCCCATCCCAGATCAACCTGCTTTTGCCTCTTATTAGAAGTTAAACAGACTTCTAAGAGATAATATTATAATATAATATAAAAGAGAAAAATAACACATTGGAATATGATGCAACAAACACAAATGGAAAAGGCACAAGAATCAGAAATGTATATAAAGATACCCCCATTCACTTGCATGCTCAGGAATCCTATAAAACACCACACAAAAAGGATATATAGGTAAAAAGAATAGAAAATATACACGAATAAAATTAAAAAAAAACAAGATCAAAATTAGAAGTTCTGACATGATATTATGAGAAAAACAACCTTCAAAGACGATGTTAGATTCTTTTTCTGTTGTCCATCTTCCGCTAGGTACACAGGTTACCCTTAAGAATAGCTTGCTTTCCCAGTGAGAGTCCTTTGGAGAAACTAAATTTTCATTTGCAAGTGATTATAATTTAAAGATGACTTTGTCTTAGGAATGGTGGTACCTATCTATTTCCCTTTGCAGACCTAGGATGCTATCTGGTGCAGAGTCATAAAGGCTCTGTGTATATTGCCTGAAGCTCTGTGAGTTCTATTCTATTGATTTAGAGACCTTTCTTATGGTATTCCATCCTCCCTGATACTAACTCTATTCGTGCTTCCTCTTCCAGAGGGTTCCTTGCTATCTGAGGGAAGGGTTGTTAGAGAATCTGAGGGAAGGGTTGTTAGAGACATCGCATTTGAGGCTGGGTATTCCAAGGTGACCCTCTTGCATGTAGTCTGGTTGTGATATTTACTTGTTCTCATCTGCTTCAGGAAGAAGCTTCTCTGATGATAGATGAGAGAGTCCCTGATTTATGAGTACAGCAGATTGTCATCAGGACTCGTTTTATTACTATGTCCTCTTAGTATAACAGAAGTACGCAGCTTTTCTCCAGGCTCCTGGGCTATCTAGTCTCAGGTTCTTGGTTAAAAAACAAAAAAAAAGTGGTATTGGATATGGGCTCCATCTCTTGTAGTGGGCCTTAAATCTAATCAGATGTTGTTTGGTTATTCCCACAAGCTTTGCACCACCGTTACATATCTTCCAGGCAGAACACCATTGTAGATCAAAAGGTTTGTAGTTGGATTGGTGTTTACATTAAGCCTAAGGTCATTTACAGAGTGCATTAGTGTACCAAAGACACTAACCACTAGAGCGTAGTCAATAGGACTCTATGAGGTCTAGTTTGTCATATATTAAAATGACTATACCAGTTTGCTTTGTAGTGCTAAATGTTTGAAATAGCAATTTCCATCATTTTACCCTGAGGTGATTAATGTCTATCCTTGGTAGTAAGGTGTGCTTCTTGGATTTAGTAGCTGGATGGATCCTGTTTTTTCATCCATTCTGTTAATCTGTATCCTTTTAGGAGGGAATTGAGACCATTGATGTTGAAAGGTATCAAAAAACCATTTGTGTTTGCTGATTGATGTTATTTTTTTGTGTATGTGTGTGTGTGTATATGTCACTTATTTTGATTTAATGGTTTGAATTTTTTTCCTTTTGTTTTCCTGGGTTTA
>NC_022010.1:76132543-76156744 GCF_000317375.1 Microtus ochrogaster
TATTTTCAAGACAGGGTTTCTCTGTGGTTTTGGAGCCTGTCCTGGAACTAGCTCTTGTAGACCAGGCTGGTCTCGAACTCACAAAGATACGTCTGCCTCTGCCTCCCAAGTGCTGGGATTAAAAGCATGCATTTTTAAATTGAACTTTTCCTTTTAGTGTCTTCTGTAAGCCAGATTTGTGCATAGATTATGCTTAAATTTGTTTTTTCATCATAGAATGTCTTATTTTATCTCTCTATTTTGATAACATTTTTCAGAGTATTGTCTAGGTTGGCATCTGTGGTCTCTTAATGTCGTAGAACATTTATCAAGATCCTTCTGGTTTCTAGAGTGTTAGTATTCAGGCATCTGTATTTGCCTCACTTTGGGGTTTTGACAGGGTATGTCCTCAAATGTAGCCACTAAAAGCATCTCCTGTGCACATTCACTATGTTCTCTCTATAAAAGGCTCTGGCAGCTCCTATCTCTCTCTCTCTCTTTCTATGTCTTTCTAACTGTTTGTCTGCCTGTCTGTCTTTTTTTCTTTCTCTCTCTCTCTCTGTTCTCTTCTGTTGCTTCTGTCCCAGAGGCTGGTGTCCCTTCTTCCCTCCTGCGTTTTCTGTAAGCAGAGAATGCTCATTCGTTTCCTAAGTGCTCAGATCCACATAATCACACAGAATCCATATTAATTACCCCACTACTTGACCTATTAGTTCAGGCTTCTTATTAACTAACTTTTACATCTGAAATTAGCACATTGCTATTAATCTGTTTACCAGCACATGGCTGTGGCTTACTGTTGAGGGTCTGGCAGGTGTCTCCTTCGGCGACTACATGGCACCTCTCTGACTTTGCCTACTCTATATATCTCTTCCAGCCTGGCTATATTCCTACTCTGCATAGTCTGAAGCAACTTCTTTATAACCAATGGTAATAAAACATATTCATAGCATACAGAGGGGAATCCCAAATATCTCACATCTGTCTAAATGAAAAGGAAAATTTTAACTTTAACATAGTAAAATTACATATAACAAAACACGTATCAAGAAAGAATTACAAGTAAAATATTTGGTCCATTTACATTTGGCAAATTAAAGAAAATTGTCTATCTTTGTGAGTCTAAAGATTTATATCTAATTTATCTTTTATCATAGCTATGAAAAATTGTAACTATAACTATATGTCTTCAATGCTTCAAAGACCCCAGAAGGATATGATATTACCTAAGTAAACAGAAAGTGTGTTATAAGCAACTCCCAAAGTTCTAGAATTGACAGAGACCTCTCACTGCCTGGACAGTCACCCAAAGTTCTCTAACATTGGAACATCGATCTTCAGCCTACAGGCCCATAGTATCTAAAAGACATTTTTATGAAGCAGGAAATTTGAAGGTCCATTCTTTCTTATAATGGCAAATTTTATCGATTGCTATCTTCTATGTCCTGCAGAATGCCTGGCAGTTTTCTCAGTAAAGCAGGAACCCTGAAGAACCATTCCATCTTTTGGAAAGTTCATTAGTCACTTTTCTAAAGTCCTGCATGTCTAGTTCATATAGCATACCATCAAGTAGTCCAGGGAGAGCAGTTTCTTGCCCAAATGACTAGCCTTGTTATGTCGATATTGTAGGAGCTGACTGAAGTAGGGTTTCTGGACTGTGATGGAGACACATGGTCCTCCGTGTTACTGATTGTCATTTTAGGCTGCTGTCTAGACATCTGGGTTTGGCACAAATGTAATTCTAGTTGCTACTAACTGGTCTTGTCTTTGTTAGGTGGGTGTGATTGTTCTGATATTTTTCCAAGTATGTGAACTGGAGGTTTTTAGTAAAACATGTGTTTAGATATTAGGATCTGATGGTTAGGGATGAAGATAACTATGGATGGAGGAAGGACACATGTACTATCAAAATCTGCTCAATCACCTGGGAAAGAGACAGAGAGTACAAAGAAGTCAAAATGGGTATTTGTTAAACAGATGGTGATGAGATTATGGGATTGGATTTCAAGGGAAAGAGAGATAGTGATGATTTGAAGCTTGCCTCTCTGCTGAACTGGCCTACTTGCTTAGAAAACAACGTTTCCATAGGTTTCTTGTCAAACTTGCTTAAGGTTAACCATGTCTTACTCACTTCTTTTTTTATATTCTAATACATGATTTTTCACAATGAATGGCCACAGTTTAATTAAAAACACCCAAAGTTCTGAGTTATGCATGAGATAACTTTTCTAATATTTTACATTTACATGACATAAAGGAGTAATACTGAGCTATAACTGTTGAGGAAATTTTAAAGAGACCTATCTGGACCATGTTTAAGACCAAACTTCCAGTGTAATTTTTAGAAGGAAAAATGTCTCTGAAGAGTGGAACCAATTTGTCTTACTGTGTCTTTAAAGGACAATAATATTTTTATAGCTTCTAGAAGAGAATTTAAGTCTATTATTATAAAATTAATTTGAATACTCATCTTCAAATGACTCATTTGCAACCAAGAATACTTCTAAATATACCTTCACATTCTTCAATATTATTTAAAACTGATAATGGATATATATACTAATAAATATTAGGATTTTTAAAAGTACGTATTACATAGTGATAATTTTTCAATACGCATGACATCATTTATGTTGTGCTAGGATGAAATAATGAATAACTCTGACTGCATTGGGATAATACAGAGACTATTATGAGTCATTACACAGGTCAAGATGACATTCTCCTGGTTTTCTAGCTTGTATTGCATATAAAGTAGAACAAGGGTGCTTATCTCTTGAAGGTTTTGCTCTACCATCTACAATCTGTCACACAAGGCACCTAGGCCTGTTCCACCTGGACACATCTGTGGAAATATGTGTACCATGTCCCTTATCTTTTCCTCTTTTCTTCTTTTTCTCTAATATATAAATATACCATTCACTGTTGATTATTAAGAGTTTGCACTTACTATAATTAGCATGATAAGTCTTCCATCTAAAAAGGAACAGATGAATTTTGGAAAATTAATTATTTTTATTTTATTTTATTTATTCCATACAATGTTTTTAAATACCATTCTTTCCCAAACCCCAGCTCCTCTAAAAACAATCAAAAGAGACAAAACAGGAGTAATAACTAAATAGCATAAACTAGAAAATTAATAAAAATCGAAACAGAGAACAGAGCAACAACAGTCTTAAAGAGTAAAAATCAAAACATAAAAACAAATATAAAATCAAAATCAATAAACAGAAAACACAAGACCAAGCAAAAATTACCCCACACCAAACATAAAGTTCATTCTTTGTTGACCATTTACTCCTTGGCAAGGGACCTGTCTTAAAATGTGATTCATAGAACCAGTGACAGTCCATCAAAGAACACTGAATTTCTTCTTCCTAAAAGATAATAATTGTAAATGAGTTCTTGATTAGTGCTGCTACTTTCTATCTATTTCCCCGGCTCAGGGCTGCACCTTTATCTGACTTGAACCTATGCTGGTCTTGTGTGTATGGTCACAGTCTATGTGGGTTCCTGTGTATCAAGAACTCTGTGTACCAGTACCCTGCTGTGTCTGAACAAAATGCTGTTTCCTTGGAGTCATCCCCAACTTTTGGCCCTTCCAATCTTTTCAGCTCCTCTTCTACATAGATTTCTGATCTTTGAGGGAAAAGGGGTTTTATAAAGACATCTCCTTATGGGCTGAGTGTTCCAACATATCTCACTCTACAAAATGCCCACTTTGTTAATTATCATCTACTTCAAGAACAAGCTTCTCTGATGAGGGCTAGGTAATGGTCTACACAGTGTGTATAGAAAATACCATTGAGTGTCTTTTGATTGTAGTGTTGCTTTAGTAGAAAAAATAGTAGTAGGTTTCCCCTAGGCTTATGACATATCTAGTCTCACATTCTTGTCCATTTTACCAGTGTCAGAATGGGTCTATGTCAAGATCAGTTTCTACTAATGATGTGACCAGGCATGGTGTGGTGATGAACATTAATCCCAGCACGCAAGAGGCAGAGACAGGCCAGTCTCTGAGTTCCGGCAAGATTGGTTTACAATTCAAGTTCAGGGCTTCCACGGCTACACAGAGGAGCCATATCTCAAAAAACCAAAACAAATAATTATTAGGAATAATAACAGTAGTAGTAGTAATGTAAGTAGTAATGTTGATTATATCATTTGATAAAGTTTAGCATAGATTAGTCATATTTTCTTGAAGATTCAGAAAGCATTATATGTTACTATCAAAAGGAGGAGCTCTGTCACCCAAAACCACAGTGACCATCAACAGGTAAAGAGAATTCATATTTTTTGTTATAGGAATTTCTGAATATCATTTTCTAAAGTATTATAAACAAATGTTAGCTGCAGTGTGTCCTCCAAAAGTATGAGTTCAAGTGCTAAGCTTGATGGATTTATTAAGGACTGAGGTTTTTAGCAAAACCTGGGATCAAGAGTGATACTCTTTCCAAGTTGTTGCCCATTGTGACAGGGTCAGACTTAAAAACACACATTCACATAACTTTGTGCCAGCTAAGTATGTTATAAGCAAGAATAGGTATGTATAAAGAAAGACTTGTCATTCATTTCCTGGACACCAGGACCCAAATAATCACAAAGAAATTGCATTTGTTATAAAATTGTTTGGCCTATTTGCTCAGGCTTCCTATTAACTAACTCTTACATATTAAATTAACTATTTCTATTGTTTTATATTTTACCATGAGGCTCATGACTTACCAGTAAGGTTTTGGTTTCTTTCTCCTTTGGCAGCTACATGGTGTCTGACTGACTGCCTTCTTTTTTCCTGCATTCACTTTAGTTTCTCTGCCCACCTATATTCTGCCCTGCCATAGGCCAAATCAATTTCTTTATTAACCAATGGTAAGAAAACATATTCAAAGCATACAGAGGGGAATCCCACATCAGGTATATATATGCAAAATATATATATGAAATATATATATATATATGAAATAACAATTAGTGAAAAAAAGAGGCTATACATTTGAAGCAGGTGGGTGGGGGAATAGTGCAGAGCTTGGAAGAAGGAAAGGGAAATGCAAATATTTTAATTACAATAATAATAAAAACCTTTAAACCAAAATAACTTTATTCAAGATAAATAATGTCATACTATAGTAGGTTTGGTTCTGATGCAATATATGTGATGTCTTTATCATAAGAGAAGGAGAAACAGAAACAAAATGACCACAGTGACACCACATTATGGCAGTACATAAATTTAGGTGTGTATCTAAAACTCATGGAAAATGAAGGACTGCTGAGTAGCCAGAGGTGATAGAAGCAAGGGAATTCCTTCCATAGAGCATTTACAAGGTTCACAACTTGGCTTCAGGCTTCTAGCATCATAGAAATCAATTTTTCTCATTTTATCTCAATTATATGAAATACTGCTCTGACACTATTCCAAAATTTACACAGTGTGACATTCATAAAAGAAAGAACTAAAAAAAGTAATAATCATATACAATTTTGCCAGTGATTAATTACATTTTATTTTTTCATTTTTATGTGATGATAGGGAGCTGGGGGTGAAGGAAAAATGAGCTGTATTTGAGGAGCCCTGATAAAAAAAGTCTGCAGTAGAAGAGTTTGGTACTGACTCTCCTAAATGTAGATCCATCTGCTTTCATCACCATCACTTTCTTCTTATTAGAACAGCACTCTTCTTCTCTCTGTATCATCTGTCAGCCCTACTCTGTATGCCTTGGACAGTCACATTTGCCTTTCCCCAAGCTACCTCTTTCTTAGCTTTGTTTCAATATGCAAGCAACATGTACTGAATTCTCTTGATCCAGGATAATAGGCTAAGGTCGAGCTACCAACATGACTGGTGTCTGTAGTATACAGTATCATGTGATCAAGTGTCAGCATCACACCAGAAACATTGGATTACATATTATCATTCAATACTGCTATGCTTTTTTTTTTTAACTTCTGTATGTTTGTGCTGTGTATGCTGTTTTCTATTAACTAGAAGCTATCCTGGTCCTTTAAGCACTATCTCAAAGTTTTCTCTATCAACTTCATTTTTTTCTAGCCACATTCATATTGTTTAATAAGCCCTCCTTTTTATCATAACTTCAAGCATTATCTCTAATTTTTATTTAATCAGAGAATATGTATTACTTAACAAGCCAGTTTGAAGGGATAGGGAGCTGGTTCTGTTGGAAAAGCCAGGAAGCACAAGTGCCTAAGTTCAGAACCCAGAATACATGAAAAGATTGGTGAGGTGTGGTGTTGCACTTTTGCAGTCCCCAATACTGGGGCATACAACCAGAAAAATTCCCTTGGTTTCTCTAAGCACCTAACCTAGCCAGCTTTGCAAGTTTCAAGACAGTGAGAGACATGAAATATTATTTATTTTACATAGAAAATTGAATTATAGAATATCTGTCCTATTAAAAGAAGCATGATCAGTGATTGCTGAAGAAGAGTTCAACATGTAACTTTGCTGGTTATTTAAAACACAACTAAAATAACAAATTAGATTACAGTAGAGTTTCTTAATCGTAATCAATAAATATGAATTTTAAATTTAAACATCATATCAGAAAAATATAAATATCAAATTGATCAAATAATTTAATAAGATAGATTGTTTTGAGATAAATTCAAAATTACATGTTTACATGACTTTTTATCATTAATAAGTTAATATAATTGTTTTCAATCAACACAAATAAAATGTCTATATAAGAAATAAATTAAACATATGGAAGTGCTTTATAATATAATTAGAGAATTCTTAATAAAAATATAATCCTGTTTCAAGTTCCATGAAGATAATAAGGTTTTGAAAAGCCTAAACATAAATAACATAATTAAGGCTTTATTTATAAAACTGAATTAGATTTTATTACATTTAAGGATTGTTCTGAGTGCACAGCTCTCAGTATTTTATGTACTTACTAAATGTGAACTCATATCATAATGTCCATAAGTACTTTATAATAAAATATTTGTCAATGAAGTAAACATGTCTTTATTTCTAACAGGGAGAAAATGTTAAATTGAATACTTGCCCAGAATGGAAAGAGGAATTTTCTTTCTGAAAGCCCTTTTATGCAATGCAATAGA
Source organism: Microtus ochrogaster (assembly GCF_000317375.1). Taxonomy (NCBI): domain Eukaryota; kingdom Metazoa; phylum Chordata; class Mammalia; order Rodentia; family Cricetidae; genus Microtus; species Microtus ochrogaster. Next base: position 76,139,615 of record NC_022010.1, read on the forward strand.
ATCTTTAGAAACAGAAGTAAAAAGTGAAAGTAATAAAAATGACTACCATATCAGAAGCACTTTATGCCAGGCACAACTTTAGATGTTTTGCATGTATTAGCTTAATATTTCTAAGAATAATTTATGGAGCAGACACTAACAATTTCTCCCTTTATATTACAAAAGAAGATGTGGCTACTTTGTTTCTTAGTCTATTTTCTGTTGCTGTCATATAAAATCCTTTGTGACTTATAAAGTAAATAGGTTTGATGGGTTCATAATTACTGGAATGGGTGTGTCCAAACCCACAGTGTACCATGACAGCAGCCTCTGCCTAGACCTTCATTACATCATAAAGGCTAGAGTAGAACCTGCTCTTTGCAGAATAGGCCAACTACTTTTAGGATCCTAACTATATAGTGATATCAAATTTAAGTATCTACCCAGATTCTGTAAGAACTGCATGTAAAAACAATTCTAATCATTCTTCTCAATACTTCAATGTCTTGGACACATAAATTTTCTCAACAATACACATTACCACAGAGCAATTATAATGAAGTGTGTACTGGGACTCTGTGAAACATCATCATAGCATGAAATATGTGAATGAAATATGTGTTTCATTTGCCTACCATAATGGCATCTGAGACAGAAGTCATGTCACTAGGTTGAAGCAATGAAGAACCACAATTTCAAAACATTCTCATGTATGGCATGGATTTTATTTTATCAGAGAAAAGCCTTTCAAAATGAACCCAAGATCCTCCACTTTCAAGTATTCCAGATTTTCCCAAAACCTTAAATATCTACCAGTTCATTTTATTCATTTTTATTATTTATTAATATCAATGCAATATTTCATTAACTATGATAGTGTTTCGATGACTGTGTTTAAATCTCAGTCTACATTAACAAATTTATGTGTATGTGCTTTATTTTTTAGATAGAAATTATCTATACTTTTGGGTTATTTGTGAAAAATGGATAACAACATTCATAATTTAACTTTCACTGTCCTTCAGTAACAACCCTTTCGGCTTAAACATCATAATATAGATAGTCTATTTAAGTTTTGTTATCCAAACAACCTACATTGTTGTTAAAAAACTTTGGAGTTTCATTTTATTCCTTTTAAATTCTATGTATATTTTTACACTTTTATTTCTGTGTGTGAGTATATTTAGATATTTAGACTGTTTTTAAATTATCACAAAAAGTTTGTTTTAGCTTACAAAACAGAGGTGTGTGTGTGTGTGTGTGTGTGTGTGTGTGTTAGTGACTGGAATTTCTTAATGTCTCATTCTTCCAGGTTAAAAATACTGCAAGTGGCAGGAATAATGTTTTGATGTGTCCAGAAGATATTCTGATGACTTACGGAAGGTACTTAAATACCTAAATTGTCCTTGAACTCTCACCTTCAACTTAGTTACTACAGCCATCAGATTGTCTTGTGATTCTTATTTTTCATGAAAGGAATTTGCTTCTTTTTAGGCTTTTTGTTGAGAAAACATAGAGGGTAATTAATGGATATCTGAATGAAAGACCAACCTTCCTGTGTTCTCTTCTCGTTACTGTACTCTAGCAGCAACTGGTATTGACAGACAGATACATCAGCCTTGCCTGTGAGATACAGAAGACTAAGGGCTGGCTTTGGTTTGTTTTTTGTTTTTTTTTCCCCCTAGAAAGTAATGGAGAAGTAAGCAGCAAAATTTGGTTTTTTTTTTTTCTTTCTCTCTCTCTCCTTTTCCATGACTGTTCATAACTAATTCCCTCCAGATTTGGCTGCTTGCTAGGATTCTCCACTCTCCTTGACCTTCTGTTCTTGCATAGTAAACACGTTGAATAGCTAATCTGTGTTCTGTAAAATCAGCTCTTTCTCTGTTGGGCTGTTTAAATAAGTGGTTTCTTTCATTTGTATCTAATTATACTCTCTCTAAAGACAATTTTAAATTTAGTTATCTTCACACCTTCGCACTTTTCATCTCTGCAACTTGCCATTGTGCAGCAATTCTTGCAATCAAACAAAGCTTTCCAAAGAAAAAGAAAATTAAGTTCGTTGTACTCTTTCCATATTTTGGAGCTGTTTTCACTATATACGTAGTATTTCATTCTACATTACAACAGATATGTCCTCCATTTTCAAACTATCACATGCACAGAATGAAATGGAATACCAACCTTTTCAAAATAAACCTCGATTCTGATATTTACTCTGATTTTCAAGTACCTGTTTCTTATTTTCTTTGTTTAATGTTAAAATGATTCAAATACTTTTTTTGGTTCTTTGTTGTTTTAGGACAAGATTTCTCTGTGTAACAGCCCTGAGTGTTCTGGAACTCAAATTTCAGAACAGACTGGCCTTGAACTCACAGTAAAACTGTGTATCCTGCATATATTCTGTTTCTAGCTTCTTTAAACCAGTGGAGAATACAGTGGTTGGTGGGATAACTGTGGTCCTTAATGGTTTTTATTGTACAAAGTGCTAAAAGTGGAGTGGGAAGCTCAACCTTTCAAACTTTTGCTCCTTCCTTATTTTTTTTAGCAATGAACACAATTTGTTCCAACTGTCACTTGCAGTGAGAGACACTAAGCCGTTTTCAAAGAAACATGTCTACTTTCTCAATTCTCCACTTATATTCTCTTTCCTCCTAGCCTCCCTGACAGGTTTATGTTGCTCAGTGACATGTGGTGCTGAGAGCTACAATGCATTAAAGAAAGTGAAAAGTCAGAAATTTATGGAGCTTCAAGAAGAAAGCAGAAGGTGGATAGCTAGATTTAGGTGTCTGCTTGGTCTTGATTTGTTTGGATCCCTTCCTGCAATATGTGTGTGACTTTAACAGGATTCCATCCTTAGCATCAGAATTTTATTTTGTGCAATTTGCATAAAGTGAGGAACATTCCTGGGTCTGAATGTTTTGTCCCATAAATGTAGACTTTGTGTTAAGGAAGAGAAATCAGGATTCTAGGTGCTAAGGAGAGCTGTGAGAAATCTACATCTCAGAGACAACAATGTGTCACCTTTTCCTTTCATCCTAACTCCTGACTCTGCTGTCATGCCTGGCATGGATCTAGTCAGGGGCAGGGAATAAAAGCTCTGTTTGTGATGTTCCTGTCCTCCAGAAGCTTACGGAAATAGAATGATTGAAAGAAAAAACAGAAACCCATATGAATGTTCATAATATTCGTGATCTCTCATTATTGTAGCGACGAGATTGTAGCAACAACATATTCTTGTCCAAGACATTTTTAAGGGTTTTGGTTTTCAGTGTACATTTGATTTCCACTCCTTTAAAACCACCATCTTTTGGTGTGCACTTTTTCTTCATTCCCTCTTACTGTAGTGAAATGAATTTCTTTTCTTTTTTTTTATTTTATTTATTTTACTTAAAAATTTCCACCTCCTCCCCCCTCCCATTTCCTTCCTCCTCTCCCCATTCCCCTCCCCCTCCCTCTCCAGTCCAAAGAGCAGTCAGTGTTCCTGGCCCTGTGGGAAGTCCAAGGACCTCCCCCCTCCATCCAGGTCTAGGAAGGTGAGCATCCAAACAGACTAGGCTCCCACAAAGCCAGTACATGCAGTAGGATCAAAACCCAGTGCTATTGTCCTTGGCTTCTCAGTCAGCCCTCCTTGTCCGACACGTTCAGAGAGTTCGGTTTGATCACATGCTCCATCAGTTCCAGTCCAGCTTGCTTTGGTGAGCTCCCATTAGATCAGCCCCACCATCTCAGTGGGTAGGTGCACCCCTTGCAATTTCTAAGAACAAGAAAGCTATAGCAAAGCATAGCTGGAAGAACCCAGGACAGCTTTTCAAACTATGCATGCTAAACCTGAAACCCACATCCAATCTTCTTTCATTTGACAATCAGAATTTCCAAGACACACAAATGTTGCTAAAAGGAGAGCTTCCCTAGAAGAATGATAATCTGGAAGGATCTGCAAATCTCCATAGGTATTTAGGCACATGGTTGATTGCTTAATCCTCAAGTCAGGTTCAGGTTTTTCTCTTCTTGTTTTAAGAGAATGTTACTCTAAAGGTGCAGATTATATTTTTTTGTTTTATCACCATCATCATCACCATCATCAACATCATCATCATCTTTGCTTATTAGAGGTTGGGTGAGATGTAGAGAGGAGGGACTTGGGAAAGAGGTATATCATGGGGGTTTCTGGGAGGAGGGGATTCTGTTGGGACGTAACATATGAAAGAAAAAAATGAAACAAAAATGTAAAAAATGATGTCACCTTTAAATGAGAGTGTTTTAATTTTAACTAGGTAGTACAACTTAAGGGATGGTATAAGGGATAGCATGCTAGCAGACTCCAATTAGGTAAATTTCAATTGAAATAAGGAACACTGATCCCTTAAAAATTACAACTCTGTCCTCATTAGTAAATACATGGGATAGGAAATGGTCCTTCCTGACTTTGCAAGTACGTGTGTGCTTTGGTGAACCCTCAATGGGTTTCCTCGCTGATCAATAGCACATTAGTATCTATATTTCTGTGACAGCCAATAGCATGCAGACTAAAGAATCATCCTCTAAATCAGGATGATTGCTTTGACTGAATTTCTTAGCTTGAAAAATATAAAAGTAGTCTAGCCTAATTATATATTTTGCTTTGCAGAAAATTCAGGTCCAGAATGATATGCATAATGATACAGGCCCACTGTACTGTGGGTATTTTAGGTTTAAATTTTCCTTGATTTCTGCTTTTGATACACAAAATTCATGTGAGTCAAATAATACCAAATAGGGTGTCTGAACTGCCCTTGTCCTGTAGTTAGACTGATGACTATCTTGAATATCACCATAGAATTTTCATCTGGCAACGGATGGAGATAGAGACAGAGACCCACATTGGAGCACTGGACTGAGCTCCCAAGGTCCAGCTAAAGAGCAGAAGGAGAGAGAATATGAGCAAGGAAGTCAGGACCACGAGGGGTTGGTCCACCCACTGAGACAGTGTGCCTGAGCTAATGGGAGCTCACCGAATCTAGCTGGACTGGAACTGAACGAGTATGGGTTCAAACTGGACCCGCTGAATGTGGCTAACATTTGGGGCAGACTGAGAAGCCAATGATAATGTCACTGGGATTTGTCTCTACTGCATGTACTGGCTTATTGGTATCCTATTCTATTTGGATGCATACCTTCCTAAGCCTAGATGGAAGAGGGGCCTTGGACTCCCCACAGGCTGCCCTCTCTTAGGACTGGAGGGGGAACGAGACTGGGAAGCAGGAAGGAAGTGGGAGGAGGGAAGGAAGTGGAAATTTTGATAGGTATTATTTATAAAGTTAAAAAAAACTAACCACACTATACTTCTGGCAATTAAGCTATGTATTTCTCTTAAGAAAGGAAGGAAAAAAAGGAAAAAGGGAGGGAGGGAAGGAGGGGAGGGAGAAGGGAAAGGAGAGAGAGAGAGAAAGAAAGAAAGAAAGAAAGAAAGAAAGAAAGAAAGAAAGAAAGAAAGAAAGGATGGAGAGAGGGAGACAGGACGAGGAAGGGAGGAGACAAGAGAAAAAATGAAAAGAAAAGAAAGCAAAGCAAACAGAATGCAAACAGAAAACCATAACTAGATGGGATAATAGAAATTTTCAGATCTGGTACCCTCTACTTCTTTGATCAACTGAGCTCTCAGTATAACAGACAAGCATTGCTGCTGTATGTTCTTTCCTTAAAGGTAATTTCAAGCCCCACATATCTTCCAGACACTTGATAAGAAGAAGCAGCTGAGCATTAATTGCTTTGCCTGTGGCCTCATTCCTCCAGAAAATCCATTCAGTGGGCCAGACCTGCCAGCCACTGCTGCCAACCCTGACATAGCCAGCATAGTACAACTAAGTGGGAGGAGGATGGGGAGGAAGCCAGAAGCATGGCTGTGCACACAGATCTAATATGAAGGCAAATGTGAAATCATTACTTACTAATTCACTACTTGTTATGATATATTTCTAGAACTCCGTGAGTCCTAATCTCCTCAGTGGCAAGAACGACCATCAGTGCCTATGTGATTTTGCATATTGATTGGTGTGACATGTTTATAGATGAGCATAAAGACAAACTAGAATTACAGGGCATACAGGAGCATCATGCGTGTTTGCCATTTTCCCTTGCATGGCTGCATTTCTCAGTTAGCCTTGATGTCCGTTCTAAGGGTAAATTGTTTTATAGAGACTCGTAAGTGTGATACAACTTATTTTCACTAATTATATTTATACATTAGCAAATGTGATCTAAGTAATCCATTTAGCAATATAATTAATTAACTCTACTTTTTCAATTGAAGGTTTATTCAGTAAAATAAAATCTGTAATGTTTTTCCTGAGATATATTTAATTTTCTATACCAAAGAAATTGAATTCCTTTTGGTTTTGTTCGCATGCAGAAAAAAAAGTCCTCAAGAATACATTTTACATTGTGTTTTATTTGCAAAAATCTATTTTGTCTTTATACCTTCTAGGTTTCTGGGTTCCTACTCACTCCAGCAGTTGGTATGTGCCTGGGGACGGTGCAATGATTTCAGTGTTGGCTCAAGTACAACATAGAGTAATTATGGAAGTAAATCTATTCTCTACAACTCATTGTGTGCATTCCGAGCCAAATGAAGTTTTCATTGTAATTACCCTATGTTTAGGGTGTTATTCACACCATTGCTTATTTCTGAACTCCAACTGTTGGCCTGTGGGCCTGCCTGTCTGTCACTCTCTCTTTCTGTTCATCTATTCATTAATACAGAGCTGACCAAAATGAAGATTCAAGTAGTAGTTATAAAAATTGTATTTATAGTAAAAGTAAAATTTTAATTTTGAAAATATAATTAATGAAACACGTTTCTTTTTATTTTTTTTAAAAAGAAAACAAACTGACTTTTTTCATTTTACATACCATTCCCTGTTCCCACTCTCTACCCTCCTCCCATCCCTTCTACCTAGACCCCATCCCACCCCCGAAATTCAATCCTCAGACAGGGTAAGCACATTGCTTTGGGGAAGGTTCAAGGACCTCTGCACTATATCTAGGCTGAGCAAGGTATCCATTCAAAAAGAATAGGTTCCAAAAAGCCAGTACAAGTAGTAGGGATAAATCCTGGTGTCACTGCCAGTGTCCCCAAAGTCAACCCCAGCCATAAAACTGTCACCCACATTTAGAGGGTCTAGTTTGGACCTATGCTGGTTCCTTCCCTGTCTGGCTGGAGTTGGTGAGCTCTCAGTAGCTCAAGTAAACTGTTTCAGTGGGTGAACCCATCATGGTCTTGACCTCTTAGTTCATATTCTCGCTCCTCCTATTCGTCAACTGGACTTCGGAAGCTCAGCCCAGTGCTCCGCTGTGGGTCTCTGCCTCTGTTTGCATCAGTTGCTGCATGAAGGCTCTATGATGACATTTAAGGTATCCATCAATCTGACTACAGGGCAAGGCCAGTTCAAGCACTCTCTCCTCTATTGCTTACGGTCTTAGCTGGGGTCATCCTTGTGGGTTCCTGGAAATTTCTCTAGTGCCAGATTTCTTGCTAGCCCCACAATGACTTCCTTAATCAAAATATCTCTTTCCTTGCCCTCATCTCTGTCCTTCCATCATCTCAACTATCCTATTCCTCCTTCCTTTTGCCCTCTCTTCTTCCCTAACCCCTGTGCCCCAATTTTGTCACGCAATCTTGTCTATTTCCCCTTTCCAGGTAGATCTATGTATGATTTTCTTAGGATTCACCCTGTTACTTAGAATGAAGCCCTATTTTTGTTTATAAGGGGATAACAAATACACAGACCAGTATACAGTGTTTTGAAATGCAGGAATCTTAAGCAGAAAATTACGTAGGTATGAGCAACTCAAAGGAAGCTATGAGTTTTGACAAATGCGCTTGCACCATATTGAGCAAAGGTTGTGCTGAATACACATTTTCTGTAGCAAACCACACCATCCATCTGTGTGACTCACTATGTTTCATGTGAGCATAAATAAAATAGTAAGCTCTCGGGATATTATTTATCTGTGTCTTCCCCATTGTCCTACATTACTGAGCTGAACTAGAGAACATCAAATAAATACTACACTCTTATCACTAATACTCCCATTTGCCATTTGATTGTATGTAATTACACTCTGAAAAACATATCTCTTTATCTAGGCCTAGCCAATACCTTAGCACTACCAGCCAATATTTCAATCTGTTTATTTGGTACATAATACCAACTCAGAAACAGAAACCCTAAATTTATCTAGCCACTCTAGAATCACAAAAGAAAATAATATATGAATGCTGTGATACATAGCTTTCTCTCTCTTCCTCTGCCCCTCGATACATTTAAGAGGAATGTGTATTCAAATGAAAGCAATAAAGAACTAAAATTATAGTTTCTGAAGTCGATTTTGGTAACTACCTATTGCTTGTAGAATTGAACCCAGCTTCTACTTCTAAGCTGCTGTTGTCATTTTACCATTGATTTTATCTTTTTCTCTTTCCCTTTACACTCGGCACTCTAAATTTACTACCTTTGTTATTTCCTTTAGACATGCCTTCCAAGGAACGCTTTATTTTAGAAAGCTGGAAGCCTATTGTGAGAGGAATTCAATAGTTGATATAAAGGTCGCACAGAGCTTCTGTTGGCCACCTGCCATCTTCAAGGTTACATTTTCAGCTAGCTATTCAGCATCCCCACTTCCTTTCACTCACCCTGTGGTTTTCCTACTCTTTAGCACTGTGGACCTCCCTGGTACCCCCACACTTCCTCATCATCTCACCTTGTGCTTTAAGTAAATCTATTACTCTTGCAGATATCCAAGGTAATGAACTTAGGAAATAAAAATTTATTTTGGCTCACATTTTTAGGGGGTTGGTATATGACCTGTTAACTCTGCTGCTTTTGCTCTTATGATGAGACTGCACATCCCGGCAGGAATGCACAGTAGAGCAAAGCTTCTCTTCTGCTGGACAGGGAGGAAAGAAGAGGAAGAGGCCACGTTCCATTCCCACACCTATACTTTAAGGATGGACATCAATTACTTAAGAAGACTTTGCAGGAGCCCCTGCCTCTTTCAGCCTAATAGTGAAACACTTGAAACTAAGCCTAAACAGGTGGATGTTTTATCTACGTTTAAGATTAAAACTGTTTTCCTCCCTCCTTACTTTCCTCTCCCCATTCATCATTCTCTTTAATTTTAATATTTGTAATTGTTCTTTGGTGAAAAGCTCTTCAGATGTAACCCAAGTAAAACCTGAATTAAAAAAAAAAAACAAGAACTAAAAGACGAAAGATATATACGATCTGATGGGATACCAGAGTGTAACTAATAATGACTTCATAGAGAACTGAACTAAGACTTACTTAAATATAGTGTGAGTTTCCCATTGTGATCTTTTCAATCTAACTACATTCTACTTTCTGTGATTTAGTATCTCCAAAACAAATCTGCTAGTAAATACTTTATAATATCGATTCTATTACTTTGAGTTCCCTCTCCATCAAACGTCCCCCCGAGTCGTGGGAAAGTACTCCTTCTGAGAAACTGTATCTTAGAGGGATAGATAGCTGCCATGAGAAACACCGACAAAGCTGAAGAGAAAACTCGAGGTATCAGGAAAAAGACTGAAAATGGGTGATGAGTGATTACAATAATGACGCCTACTATGAGGGGGAAAAAAAAACAGGCACATTGCAAAAGAAATGTAATCAGAGACAGAGTTGTTTACCACCAAGAGGGAGCAATCTAGGAAAACTCACTCTGCCTGCATATGAAAGTACGGATGGTCTGTTATGGGAATCTGCTACATGTATGTGCAGGTTTGTGTGCGTGTGTGAAGGTGGGGCGTGCATCTTCACAGGACAAAAACCAGGGAAAATGTAAAATCATATCCACATTTAAAGACTTGCTAGTATGATGTAGATACAATGGACTGTAGAGTTTGTCAATATCTGCAGTTCCCTGTGACTGCAGGGCCCTGTCAAAATACCTGCCTCTGAAGGGTCTGCACCCTGTGGGCAGTCCTGGTACTATTGCGCCAGTTCCATATCTATTCATTAACAAATTGTTCTGCAACTTAATCTGTGCTCCTTTAGAACAATAATCATGCCTCTGCCCCTAAGTATACGTCTCCAGATACAGAGCACATCACAAATCTCATTTTTCTAACATATGTACATTCATATTTTCTACAGTAGCCAGGTCTATCAAAATTAAAAAGGTTCTGAAAAAAATCCGGAGGTTTCAGAATCATTCTTTAAAATTGTTTGCTGAAATCCCTTTGTGCATTTTATTTTTTAAAATCAAATCATACTAGTGAAAGGCCAGTTTAAAGATACTTGCCATAACTGTCTGGGTTGACTTTCACACCTACAATTTCAAGGGTATGGGATACATTTGAATGGCTTTAAATGACTTCAGCCAGGACTGTGATTGGTTAAAAACAAGTGGGTTTGTCTTTTCTTCATGCTAATGCATTACTAATGGATTTGGTTTATGATCTGCTAAAATAACCCATATATTTTAAAGTATAGATTCTCACTCAGGAATGTTTCTCATCTGTAATATGGTTGTTATCTCAGTCTTCAAGTGAAAGTCCTTGGGAATGTGGCAGACTTTACAACAGGGTTTTCTTAAGAACCCACGAGCTTCTTATTTCTAAAATGTGAGTAAAATCAGAGGAACCGGTTCCCTGACACATTAGCTAAATGTAATTAGGGATCAGTGTAAATCAAGTAATAAATGAGAAAAGTAACAGATGATAAAGAAAATAAACAAGGCTACATGATAAAGGGTCAGTGTAGCAGATGCAGAGGTATAAAATGAACTCTTGTTTTCAGTTGTAGAGTTTTGCCAAATGACAACCATATTTCTAAGGGCTGCACCAGTATCTTAATTTTCATTTATAATATGTTCATTTGCAAAAATATATACTTCCATCATTTTCCCTTCCTTTTCCCCACAACCCTACCCATTTGCTCATTTATCTGCATTTACTTTCTCAAATTTATTGCTTCTATTTTTTTAACTTCTGTGTGCATACATACATACTTATACACATATATGTGTACATATACATATGTGTATGTATACATACACATGTATGTATATATTCTTTACCATATTAATATAAAATGCTCAGTTTGTATCCTGTTACTTATATGTGTATGATTTCCAGGCTGATCAGTTAGTATTAGATAACCAATTTGGGGCTCTTCTTTAGGGAGGAATAGATTTTTTTGCATTCAGTGTTAGGGCTAGGTGGCTTTCAATAAATGAGAAACAAAGAAAAGGAGTCAATGACAAGTTTTATACTGTCAAAAATACCTTGCACGCTTATTTTATAAATGCTTTTGAAATTTCTAGTGATTAAAAAGTGAAGGAGGAAAAATTTCAAAACTTTACTCTTTAAAATGTTTCTCCTAACTTGTTCCTAAAACATTTTTTAAAGTAAAACTGTCATGATGTAAATTCATACCTGGCATTTTAATGAACGAGCACTGTCCAAGTGGGTCAAGTTGGGATTGGAGACACGAACGATAACATTGCTTCCTGATGCATTTCCGTCCCTAAAGCTTACTGTTTTTTTTTTTTTAGAAACACAAATGAATATTTTATTCCACAATCCTGAATTCGTAATATTCTCTCAGCCAATGTGGACAAATTAGTCTGTTATGTTAGACATGCACTTAAAGGGATGGTGGTGGCTTAATTTTGCTTATCTCTTCCAGACAGGCTGTAATTAGAATTAGCCAGTGTTTTACTTAATTTTGAATGAGTCCTTACGTACGGCCTCACACCCCAGCTATAATTAGCATTGTATCACTGCCATTAGTGTTTTTACTCTCTTCGATTGTGCCATAATGGTCACAGTTAAAGTTGCCATCTAAGGGCAATTGCTATTTATTATGGTCATAAAGTAGACACTTTACCACAGGGAGAAAAATATAGTAGATTTCCATTTAGAAAGCAGGGGCAGGCAGTGCATTAGTCATGGCACCCTTGGGCTGAAAAGGCATTCTCTGAGTGATCCTGTTCCTATACTTTTACATCAGGCTGTTGAGAAATCTGAAAACAGACGAGAAACTGTCAAGTCGTTGTTCTAAACAGCAACAACACAGGATCCTAAGCAGAGATTCCTTACAGTATCAAAATTCTTTCTATTCTAATAAGCCTCCATGATGATTGAGCTTAGTGAAGGGACCTGGAGGAGTCTAAGTGTCCAGTGTTGAAGTTGAACTGAGATGCAGCCAGATTAGAAGTTAGAAGATGAGAATGCAGTTGGGTTTTAATTTTTAAGTGTAATTCACTTAAAAAAAATCAACATTTGACCGATGGGCAGTAGAGCTGCACGCCTTTAATCCCAGCCCTTGGGAAGCAAAGACAGGTAGATCTCTTTGAGATTGAGGCTGACCAGCCTGGTCTACAGTAAGGGCTAGTTCCAGGACAGGCTCCAAAGTTAAAGGTAAACCATCGTTGAAAAACCAAACAAAACATCAAGAAAAAATGTCAACTTTCAAAGTAATGGTATCATAACGGCATTGCCAGCAAAGTATACAGTAATGAATTTCTTTCTGCCTTCATGGCCCCAGACTCCTCCCTTGTCTTGTCCCCTTGTTCTTTTATTCTTTATCCCTTTGTGTACTGTGTTCTTTCCCTCTCCCTCACCCTCGGGAGCACTGGTTTGTTTTCTTTTGTTTTTGAAACCTAGAGTTACACACATGCACAGCATTCTTATTGCAAACTATGATTCACATATGAGAAAAAAATGCTATTTTCAAGAAAATTAATGGAGCTGGAACAAATTCCATTAAGGAGACCTGCTGTTCTCATGTATTTCTTTAAGGCCGTAATGAATGAATATGACCCTTTGTGTTCTTTCTTTTGTCCAAGCCTGTTATTGACTGTCTTTAAATTTCTCTTCATTGACTGGCATAATATATTTTGGTTCATTTATAAGATTCATTGTCTTACATCAGTATCAACCATGTCATGTAGATGTAGAACTAGGTTAGTGTTTATAGGTAATTGCATCAGTGTTTTGATTAAATTTATTTTTAAGATTCATTTTTGCAGACCATCACAAAATTAGCCATTAACAATTTTTCTAATTGAAACGTTCTATACTATTTTAATATTTTGGCAATTGTGTTTTAGTTTAGTTTGTTGTTTTCTCATAGGTTTATTTTACTGTCCAGCAAAGGATGGTGCCAGATATGTTTAATTCTGTCGAATTGTTGAAACTCAACACAAACCACTTATGAGTACACAAGTGCCACAGAAATGAGAACCCTTTAGCAGTCTTGCATGATTAATGTCCTCCATGAATTCTTCATGATACTGGATTGAAAGGGAATGTTATGAATGCATAATGGAAAGCTAAGAAAATGTGCCATGTTTTGGTTAGTTTTGGGGGAAGTCTTGCAATCAGTGATTTTTCAATGGTCAGGTTCCTATGAAACTTATCATATTTCTTAGTATAAACTATAATTTATGAGTAGTTATGATACACACACCTAGATCACTTACGAAGAATTTCCCAATAAGTTTCAACTTTCTTTGCATTCAATTCAGGAACTGCATTCAATGAGGAATTCAATTTTTCCTCATCATTACTTGGGGACATTTAATGAAAATAAGCTAATTTCTTTTTTGATGAATATTTAGTCCAAGAAGGAACAAAAACCTTAAGAAGTCACACACATAAAAATTTGAATAATTATAAGTACATATATGTATCTATTTAATGAAACCACAGAATACATTTAAAATCTTGTTGTGAAAATAAAATATAAAGACAAGTCATGAGTGAGAACTCCCTTATTGATTGTCTTTCTCAGTTTTAGTGGATAGATGAAGCAAATGAAAAATTTTAAATATAAGATATATTTTACATTTGCATATTGGTTAGTGGCAATGCCAGTTGGGAATATCTGAAGCATCCATTTCATTTTATCTTAGAGAATTCTTAGTTTATTCTTTTCATTTTTATCTTTTAACTAAATATAATAACATCATTTCCTTCTTCCCTTTCTTCCCCCCAGCCACACTTATGTTCCCCTACTTTCTCTTAAATTCATGACTTTTAAATTAATTTTTAATATATGTATAATATAATATATAATGTATTATATTATATAATTACATATATTGTATCAATGAAAGCTTTTCTGTCCCTTTAGTGTTATTTGCATACATATGGTTTCAGGACTGACAATTTGGTGGCCTTATTCGTGAAAAAGACCACTACCTGAATTTATTATTTGCCTATAATTTTTTTTGTCTATGGATGGAACTCTATAAGGTAACCCCTTTTCATGTTATCACGTTAATTGGTTTTGTATTTATTCAGGTCTTGTTTAGGTAGCCATGTTGTTAAGGTATCACAGGTAAAACGTGCATACATCTAGGAGACACAGTCTTACAGCAGCCTTCCTGGACCTCTGATATTAGACTCTTTCTGACCTGTCTTCCGCAGTGTTCCTTGAACTTCAGATAACAGTATTGTGTTTTGAATGTATCCGCTGCATCTAGGTATCCCACAGTCAGTTCTTCCCATTTTGACCATTTGTAATTTTCTGGAAGGTCTCTGTCTGTTGCTAGGCAGTTTTACTATGGGTATTTAAAGCTGCACTGATGTACAGGTCTAAGGATAAATTTTTAAATGCTGTTAGGAACTAGTTTGGTTTAGTAATATAGTTTAATAAGTTATCTTCTAGATCCATTACCACACTAACCCTAGATAGTTATCTAGGGTTTCAGAACCAAGTGTGGTTTCCTTCCTATTGAGCAGACCTTGAAATCCTTCTTTTAAGTTGTTGCCCCTTCTGATTCAGTCCAGTCATGTTATTAGCATGACTAATAATGACATCTTATTGTTATTAGTCAAAGACTTCTGAGTTTTTTGGTTTGCTTTATGAGATAAAGAGAACCATTTTGAATAGAAAGGTGACATAATATGACTTATTTAATGGAAATTGCAAGTTTCTGGAGGGTCAGAGGCTATTGCAGGTAAGTGATGGGAATAATTAAAATAATGTCCCTCCCCCAAAGAGAATGATAGTGACAGTGGCTTGGATCAAATAGACAGACTTATATCTATGAGCATTTTTAACATAGACATAATGGACTCTACTATGACTACAATGTGATATCTGTATCCGACTCAGTCAAAAGTGATGACTCCAAATTGACTTACTAAACAATTACATTGGTTGACGTTTGTTGGACTGAGTAGGTAGACTTCAGGAAGAGATAAAACAAAAAACACAAAGAGACTAGAATGGGACAGGTTAACTTTAAGAAATCTGTTAGACATTCTATTCTATATAAATATGCCTTAAAGTTGAGAAAGAGAACTGAGAACCAACCATTGTACTTCACATGGGAAGGTCACTGATGACCTTGACAAGAGCTGTTCTTGCAATGAGGTCACAGTCGTTTTTAAAGCCTGACTTGAATTAGTTTGATGGAGCTGAGAAAAAGGAAAAAGAATTATTGACAGCTCATTTGAAGCAAATAACCTCCTAGCTCTTGATGTACGCTAGGCTGAACTTGAGTAATTGGATCCTCTGCCTATACCTTTGATGAGAAGCGTGGACATTGTTCATTAAGATTTCTTAAAATTCTGTTTAAAAAGCAAACAAATAAAAACACAACAAGCATCTTGCTGAGCTACAGACCTAAACTCCAATGGGAAAGATCTGCACAAAAGATGCAGATAAAGAAGAAGAATTTTGTTTTATGGATATATTAAAATGGAAATGAATGCTCAACTTCCTAAATGCTGTTATATTAAACTAAAAGGACTTTATTATCTCTAAGTAAATGTAGTCAATCAGAACCTCATTATAATATTAAATGAAAGAAAAATTATTTTGATAGTCAAAGACATTGATAAAAGAACACATAGTCCCTATTTATTCAAGTAAGCCAAAGATATTACTCAGATAGATTTTTCTCTCCTGAAAACATCTTAGCAGACATAGAAACTTAATACCCTAGAAGTGAGGTATTAAACCTTACTTCATTTCCTCATATGCATGAGCATCTATCTTACATTGATCCACAAGACCACCAATATACAAAGCAACTCGGGGTTAAGGCATTCTGCTGTGCTTTGGTACAGCACTGGTATCTATAATGCTGAACAATTCCATGGAAAATAATTTCTTCTTCAGATACATGTCAGGAAACATCAGAAATCAGATGTGATCCTAATCTGTGTGGTATTTTTCTCATTGAAACTTTTCATGCCGATTTCCTTCCCCTGAGTAAGTACCTTACAGTTGAAGTTCTTGGCCAAGAATGCAAGCAGAAACTCTAAGCTACTCTTCGTCTGAACTGTTCTAGCTTCTCTTACTCGGAACTCAAAAGTATTTCTTTCTTTTTGCAACCTGTCAACTCCATTGTGCCATATGCTGTCCTCTCCTCTACTGCACCATCCTGATTTCCTCAAATATGGATCTTATAGAAACTCAGATGCCAAAAGCCTCTCTTTCTTTCAGTATCTTGGTTACTTTGTGTAAAAATGAGCTTTACTTTAGTAACACACAAGGTCATACCTCCTAACTCTTTCTAGCTTAATCACACTTCAGTGGATGGCTTTACATCAGAAGTACATGAGCAGAGCAAATGAATTAGAAAATTAAAAATAAATGAGCTCATGAATTTGGGGTGATTTGGGAGGTGTGGTGGATTTGGAAAGAGCTATGAAAGGTATGGGGTCAATATGATCAAAATATGTTGTATGACATGCTCAAACATTTATTAAAATCTCAGAAGTGTTTAGTCTCAAGGTAAATTTCAGTGAACTTACACGGTGACATTATTGTAAAGGATGATATGAAACTTACATCTTTTTTTTTAACTGGTGGAGCAAGTAAGCTTGTGATTGGTTGCTTTTTATGTATTTATTTATTTATTAAAGATTTTTGCCTAAGAAAGGTAAATTTTCTTCATTTTTAATTCTGTTCTCTGGTATTTTTGGGATATTGAAATATTTCATTTGTTTGTATGGTAAACTCATTTCTATTATATCTCTTATGTAAGTCAGTGAAATCTAGTTTGTAATATTCCATGGCCCATGATGCTAAAAAGTAATTTTCTAGTTTTTAAATATGCTTAAAGCTTACTATTTATGTTCTCTCTCTCTCTCTCTCTCTCTCTCTCTCTCTCTCTCTCTCTCTCTCT
>NC_022010.1:76156844-76158959 GCF_000317375.1 Microtus ochrogaster
TGTGTGTGTGTGTGTGTTTATGCTAGTATGCTAGGTCAATGTCCCCATTAGTATATATTATTTGCCCAATTATCACAAAAGCTTTCCTTTATCAACGTGTCCATATGTAGAAAGCCAAATTCAAAGAAATTCCTTGCTCATCGTCGTATATCTGAAAGTGACCTGAGCAAAGCAATCTTTTGCTGGTAGAAGCCAATTTCTTATTGAGTACAGGAAAATGATTCATGCACTACCTCTTCTGGACTTACTTAATATGTCCTTATTTGTTGCATTCCCCATTTTCCTGCTTTCCAAATATATCATTTACCCCTTTAGTGAGGGAGTTGTCTCTAGTTTTCTGAAATCAGTTTTTCAGACTCAAATGTTAATTTTGAATCCTATTATTTCTTTTAGTGAAAAGTCTTCTCTAAATTGCTGATTTTTTTTTGGTGAAATGACCCTCCATTGGATTATCTGACATCAGACAGTCACAATGTGTCCAGTAATGGTCCGTCCAGCTTAGTTACACCAGGTGATGCATCAACCTTAAACACGTGGACTTGATCACCACAAAAGTTTTTTAAACTTGCTCTAGAAAACTGTCTAGATTCTGATAAGTGAGAAACAATATTTGTATCTTCCATTTGTGACAATTGTGTCTTACACTTTTCATTGATATAATCTAACTGGAAGAAACTGACATTAAAGTTTCTTTTGGTACCATGCTAACTTTTCACCATTGATATAGACAATATCCCTAGCTCTTACCAAATCCACCACAAATCCCAAATTACCCCAAATTCATGAGCTCATTTATTTTTAATTTTATAATTAATTGACCCTCATTTGCTCTGCTTATGCCTTATAGGAAAAAGATGCCTCTCTGACCATATTTGTTCAGATATTCTTTCAGTTGTGATTTTCCTCACCTCAGATTAGGCAACTAATTTTTGTGATGAGATTGACATGTAGAAAACCAGTATGCCTTTCATTAAAAAGATGCATATTTTAAGGAGGATGTCTTCATATGTTTTCATAAAATTGGACTGGAACAAACTCAGCATCTATAATTCAGAGAAAGCAACCCAAAATAGTCAAATCTTAGATATTATCCTACTGACTTAGTGAATATCATTATAAACTCTCACAATAGTGGTATAGTTTTTTATAGAAGGAATTCAGAATAAGGAAATAGTTGAAGCAATACAACAAACACATTTGAAACTAAGAAGGTATTGGACCGTTTTAGATAGGAGTTGAAAGAAAATAATCCATTCTATTTATCTGGAAGCTATCCAGTCACTTTCATCTTGTATTATATTAAATGCTGTTTTGAAGAACTACTCAAAGTCTTCTAACAGAGAATTTCTTCACAAGGGAAGGTATTAAATAATGAATTTCCATGCTTTGAATTTTATGCATGCCTTCACATGAAATAACTTTTTTGAGGCATGAATCTCTTTCATCCCACATGGTTGCCACAAAATTTAGACATAGATATTAAGAAAGGCCAAGTTGGAATATGGGAATCATCAGCTATGCACACCAGATAGTGAGGGCATTTGGTTTACATGTGACAGGTTTGGGAGGATAATTTCTCTAATCGGTGTATCCTTAGCACTTGGAACATTATCAGTCTCTTAAAAATTGGCCTTAGAGTAAATTTATTATTTTTTCTTATGATGTATGTTTAAGAACTGTGAAGCATACATGGGTGTAGGATTGAAAAGCATACACTTCTTGTTTATGTTTTATGTTTTATCTCCTAATTAATAGATTAGAATCTTATGACAATATAATATGTGAACAAGTGTAGTTAAAGCAGCTCAGATGGGAACCAGACAGAAATATTTTTACCACAATTACACAAACCTTTTAGCCAAATCTCATACACGTAAATCTATTCATAGCAAAAAACTATATGCCAGTTCAAATACATGTAAGCAAAATGCAGCTTAAAATTCTTATATTCTCCCTTGCATAATTCTAATCATTATCCTTCCAAAATCTCTGCTTTAAACTTTTTGATCCGTGAATATTTTTTACTGAATAAGTAAATTGGCCACCCATTTAGAATTCTAATTATACAGAACTTTGTGCTAGTTGTTATCATTTTTCAGTTGTTACTTGTCTTCT
>NC_022010.1:76159371-76172377 GCF_000317375.1 Microtus ochrogaster
GCTCCTTTTTATCTCTCCTGTGTATCCACTTCCTCTCTCCTTCCCAAATTCATGTGGCCTCTTTAACTGTTGTTACATCACATACAAATGAGTAAATGAATATAACCTTCAGGACTCTTCAGTGCTGCATATATGTACATAATTATGTGGCTGACCACCTGATGTGTGTATTAATTCTATGGCTGACCACCCGGGATTGGATAACCAAGCACTGGCTCATTTCTCTAGAAGACTAATTCTTCCTCTCTCAGTAGTTTTAGCTGCCTAATCTCTTCATTTTGAGATGGGGGTCTTGTGAGAGTCCCTCCACTAATGCTCAGTCAAATTTGGTTGGAATTGTTCAGATTAGAAAGCCATATTATAGAGATTTCACTGATGTACCTTCCCTATCATACATAGCTAAAAGGCACAGCTTCATAACAGACTCTTAGGTCCTCAGGATATTACAGTCTTCCTGCCCTCTCTCCTAATATGGTCTGTGATCTGAGACCCAGTAATTGTGTTGTGGAATTTCCAAGTAGGGCTGATGTACTCTGGTCAGTTGTCCTCTGTATTTTGTTTACAAGTTTTATAATTATTATTTTCTTCTGAAAAAAGAAGCTACTTGGAAGAAAGGTGATGTCTATAGTCTTCATTTTCCTGTCCATATGCTATGGGATAATGGTCTTGTACACTGTAAAGACTGGTCACTCATATTAGTTTAATAAAACAGTGATAGACCATTAGCCAGGTAAGAAGTATAGGAAGAGGTCTGTGAACAGTTATATTCCCAAAGGAATCTATGGCTTCACTGAACTTCATAACTTACCATTTTATTTAGCGTTGGCATACCTGGATTATCAGCTTTACAATGTGAATAATAAATATTACTTTTTAATGTCCACAGCACCAGAGAAAGGAAGTCAAGACACATAGAAATCTGCATGTGCCTCTTTCCTGAAGGAAGGCTCTGAAACTCAATACTACACAAGCGAAGGAACATTTTCACAGAAGCCCATTCCCCACATGAAATTATTTGTACTGTATTACTTATCCTATCTAAGAAGTATGTTTTTTTTTAACGTTTAGCTATTTAAAATTTGAAAGAGAGAGTCAAATAGAAAAAGATTTTCTGGTTTTATTCATTGTTCAAAAAATAAGAGATAAAGGAATTTCACAAGAAATAGTAAATAAAAAAGTCTAAATATAAAGACTGACTAGGAGGTCAGGCAGGAACATGGTTTACCTAGTCTATTCTCATCTTTCCTTATGGAAGCTTTCCTATTTGCCTTATGTCAGTTAGAAAGTGCATAGCATTAGAATTTAACCAAGACCATTTCCTCACGAAGTTTTAGCAATCAGGCCAACGATCCAGAAGAAAGGAGACTCCTGCTCCCAGGTGAGAAAAGAGGAACAGTTGGTGTAAAGCATTCCAGCAAATGTCCAACTCTAATGAAAAGCATCATGCAAAATTGAACAAACCTGAGGAGATCTGTATGCAGCTTCACAGGCCTGCTGGGGAGCAGCTAACCTTGCATTATGGCCAAGATTTCTGATGTAGCATTTCCCTTTTAAATAACATTCACAGGATGGAGCATAAGCTTTTATCGTATTATTCACCTCCAAAAGCCATGAAGTTACACTGTTACCTATGCATAAGGAAGCATACAGGATATGGAAGAGATAAGACTTGTAATTGGGCTGTCAAAACCCTTGAAAAGGGGTGCAAGCATGTCAAAACCCTTGAAAAGGAAAGGCCAAGAGAAGTGTTTCTGGATCTGGTGACCAAAAAGGATAATGACCACTTCACTTTGTAACAGGAGTGAGAAGGGTTTTCAGTGTGTGAGACATGGCAGTAGATAGAGCATATCCAGTTGACTGAATTGGAGGAATAGAACTTAATGCAGTAGGTAAAATAAAATAATCCCTAACACACTTAACATTGATGTGGTTTAATGTACTGATGTTATCTAATCCCTTATTGATTTCCAACTTCAACTATTAAACTGCTAACATGACAGAAATTGTAGGAGGTAAATAAAAGTTTTTAAAAAATAGAAAACTAATAACATGCAAATTTAGCTTCTAATTTCCATTTTTAGAAAATGCCTACTTGTAAACTACTTATGCAAGAAAAGTGTTAAACATTTATTAAGATGCTCCAAGTAGTTTAGGACATAATATTTAATTCTTCATTGTCTATGACTTGATATTCACACATAGAGTATCACAGGATCTCACATAAGTAATGGGAGAAACTGGAATCCATTACTTTTAAAATTTTGAGTGCATATTACATTTTGGTCAATTGAAAATTATGCATAAATTAGTCATCCTCTTTCTGACATTAATGTTGATATAAAACTCAGAGTTCACCCCTTCTGTAAATAATTATATGATGTCTTTCCTATACTAGACTAAATAGATGAAATAGTCTAAATGGCTTTTTACTCTTGTTTTTCACAATTTTCTGTAAGTTAACACACAAGATAATTGACTTCATTATAGATTTTCGTGCATACTTTAGACTTATTCAACCCTGCCACTTGTCCCCTACCAGATCTCTTTTTTAATTCAAATTTTATTTAAAGAAATATATAATTATTTGGATAAATTTGTGTCATTTTAAGAATATACATTTTAGTTTCTTTAACCCAATACATTCCTCCCATCAATTTTACTGTGAATATAACTGTTCACAGACCTCTTCCTATACTTCCTACCTGGCTAATGGTCTATCACTGTTTTATTAAACTAATACGAGTGACAAGTCTTTACAGTGTACAAGACCATTATCCCATAGCATATGGACAGGAAAATGAAGACTATAGTGACCTACCTCCCACTTTTATTAACTGTTCTTATTGTTTACAGTCTCGTTATGTTAAAGTTAAAACTTTTCATCTTTGTTAAGAAAAAAAGGGAAATGTTGTAGAGTATTATGTTAAGGTGTGTAAAAACCTAGCAACAGGCACTGCCAGAGGTCCTGATCATACCTAGCCAATGCGGGGTGACCACATGATATCAATGGATTGGAATGCCATTGGGTGCTGATATATAAGTTTACCCCATTTACTAAGTAAAGGAGTCTGTCCTATCCTTTTCATATGACTCCCAGCATCTGTGTTTGTTGACACTGTGCCTTTTAACCTCCTCCCCCAAGGAAGCTGTTAGGGACCATCTACACTTTTCTTCTCTCATGCTATCACATCTTCCTGAAACACCTATTGTAATCATCTCCTGATCTCTGTTTGGTATTGGTAGGTTTCTCACACTTATATGTATGTGTGTATATGTATTTATGTATATTATGTGTTTTTATGTATGAATCACAAACTAAGATGAATACATGAAGAAGACAAAAGTGTGGATTTTATGTTTCTGAGTACGGAATCCCCTGATTGACTAATATCAAATTAATTAATATCAAATATTACTGATCCATTTATTTTCATGAAATTTTTATAATTCATTTATCTTTTCAGTTGAACATGACACACACACACACACATATATATATACATATATATATGCCTTATTTTCATCATGCATCCACCTGTTAATGGACATCTGGGAAGATCCATTACTTTGCTATAATGGATAGAAGAACATGCTGCATAATTATGTCTGTGGTAGAATTTAGAGTCTTTTTGATAAATGGCTAAGTATGATATACCTGGCTCATCAGATACATGAATTTATTTTTTAAGTCACTATTATATTTATTTTGGTAGTGATTGTATTAGTTTGCACTCACCGCAGCAGTAAATGAGTACCCCTTTCACAACATCCTCTCCAACCATTGTTGTCAGATTCCTTGATGATAATCACTGGATTGGTGTGACATCTCAAAGTAATTTTAATTTTTATTGCTTAATGAACATAGACACTGACGACTTTTAAGAAATGGTCATTGTCTATTTGTGTTTCTGCTAACCCTCATGCTGGTTACCACGCTTCCTCCTAATAATTATAGCTTCTGATTTCAGGTCATTTGTATTCCATTATTTTCTCTTATTTTTTTTCTTCCACATATCAGGTTCATTTTCTGCTCCTTTAATGGTCCATTTTCTAGCTTCATCACACACACACACACACACACACACACACACACACATACATATTAAAATTCATAAGCTGCTTATGGACTTGACATGTTTGTCTCCTGGAGTTTGACTTATTTCATTTGCCAATAAGTTCCAGTGGATTTTGTTTTCCTGGGAATATGATGATTATGATCTCCTTTTCCAAGAGACTCCAAATACATAGAGTATTTCTGTTTCTCTTGATCTTATCCCATGGGTTGAAGGAAAGTTCCTTCTTCTGAAAATTGTATGTGCTTCAGATATAGAACTCCAAAACTCCTGAGATGAAACTGGCCCCAATGCCCCTTCCCTGAGTACCAGTTTTCACTGTATCAGGAGGCACTATTCAAGCTTCCAAAGTAAGGAGGCAACCAATAGCCCCACTCAGCTATTAGACCTTTGAACTGCATCAACAGTCAGCAGAGTCAATAACTCTAAGGATGTAAGGACATAATAATGGGACACATGTCTTGGTAGTAACCAACAGCTCTCTTTTACTGAACTTGAGACCTGCTCAAGGAGAGGGAAATCTTGGCTTTTACCATGTTCATGGTGTTACAAATTCTTGGGTCCAGATATGCAACTATCCCACTATACCCAGAAGACTCAGTCCCCTTGAATCATCCATTGCCTTTGGCTCTTAAATTCTTTCCTCTGCCTCTTCCACATTGTTCCCTGAACCTTGAGAGGAAGTGGTATGATGTAGATGTCTCACTTAGTGCTAGATAGTCCATAGTCTCTTCTTTCCTGAACCTTGAACAATTACAGTTTTCTATGCTAACAACCATCTACTAGATAGAAACTTCTCTAATGAGGGCTAAGAAACATTTAAAATTAAACCATGGTTATACTAAATCACTGGCAGTTGCTTTAATAGTATGCAACTTAACTAACTAGCAGTAATAGAAGGTTTTTCCTTAGGCCCATAATATCTTATTATAAGTTCTTCGTCACAGTAATAGTCTCAAGTATGGGCTTCATATTTAAAACCAATCAGAAAGTGGTCAGTTACTCCCATGGTGTCCAGGCCACTATTTCACCAGTGGGCATGGATTGACAGACCAGTCATAATTGAAGTGTATATGTCTCACCTATGTGTATATTTGATGATTGTTTTTCTCTTTCAGTAGCAAGAACAGCACATCCTAGTACTAGAAAGTAGGAATGAAGCTTTCAGTTCAAAAGTAGTTTGACATGCCCTTGTTTTATGACTCAAATATGTGATATTGTTAGTAATACGTCCTTATTTTCAAATTCTAGAGGATAATCTGTAGAATTAGCTATAGCTTGTAGTGTTTGTGGGGGTCTATGAAACCTTACTGGGAAACAACCTCAAGTAAGACAGCCCATTCCAGAGATGGGACATTTTATTTGCTAGCCTATGGTGTTTAATGTGGCATTGTCACTTTGTAACAGATAACTTCACTTTAACTCAAATACCCTGATTTCAAGAGATGAAACTCTAACACTCTTTAAATTAATTCCCTTGGGAATCTTTGAGATTCATGGTGATTTATGATATATTGATTTGTCATACTTCTCAAGGTGAAGTGATGAACATTTTCTAATCTTCTAATTCCCAGGCCAATTTCTTTTGCAGTATAATTCAACCCCTTACATAAAACATATTCTCTGACGTGTTGAAGAAAGGAGTTTATTTATTTAGCTCCTGTACTGTACTGTTCTGTGCCTCTGAGCTAAGCCAAGGAAATAAGTTTCTAAACTAAGCCAAGGAAATAAGGAAGAGTGAGAATTGTATCTTTCAGGGCTAAAAAGATGGCTCACTCCTAGGACTGCATATTGCTCTTGCCAAATAACCAAGTTCTGTTCAGAGCACACAGATGGCAACTCTCTAACACCTGTAACTTTAGTTCCAAGGAAACTGACGCTGAAAACCACATTAGCTGGGTTTCTGGTTTATTACCTTTTCTCCAAAGTCATTTCATTTCCTTTTTCTGCCATCAGATATAAATCCTTTCCTCTGTATTCGAAGGAAAATGCTAGAATTATCATTGAACACATTTCCTTTAGTACTTTTACTGCTGCCTTTAAAAGAAATTACAGCATATTTCTTTCCACTGAGTGCAAGATTTTAAAGACATCATTCTATCTTCTTCACATCTAACAATGTGATGCCACAAAGACAGTAGGACAAGGCTCAACATTGTACTGCTTACCTACATCCTCTCAAGGCTTCTTTACTTAAAACAGGGCAGCTCACCTTTCAAGAAGTTTTAGTTGTGGTTTGTGCTTGTTTTCATTTTTGTTTTTGTTTGTTAGTATAAGCAGAACATGTTGGTAAATCTGTAATATCATGAACTCCAAAACTTCTTTCTTTTTAGGCTGGGTTATCTGCATTTAGTCTCTTTCAACTTTAAAAGAGGAATTCTACAGTCATTTTGAAAGCCAAAGACAATAATTTGTCTATTTGTTGATATTAATGTTTTTCTATTTAAAAGGATTTTATAGTATTTCATTTCCTTGATAGCCACTTTTTCCTCCAGCCATTTCTATTTTTCTATTTTATGATGTCAATGTGTTCTTTCACTGTCTGTATTTCTAGGTAGCATAAAAAGCATTATGTAGTTTGCAACAGACATATTTGTAGAATGACATCGTTTCTGTTATTATTGTCTTTAATGCATTATCAGGAAGGGCATGAACTCTGGAATCAAAATTTTGAGATTCAAGCCTCAGCTTAACTACTTCCCCACTGTGCCATATCAAGAAAATTTAGTCTATTCTGTGTTTGCTTTCTCAGTGGTAGGTTTACAGTTTGGCAGCTATTGAATTAATCCAATGTTATATTTCTGGAGTAGGCTGTATGATAAAACTATTTGACAGTGGTTTCTTAAAAAGTTAGAAAGAGTTTGTTCCCATTTTTGTTGGCAGTAGTTTCTGTCTCACCTGGTTCGCAGCCACTAAGTCCCAAAGAAACACATGGAGATCCACATTAATTATAAACTGGTTGGCCTACTAACTCAAACTTCTTATTAACTATGACATCTTAAATTAGCCCGCTATTCTTGTCTGTGTTAGTCACATGGCCTGGTACCTTTTATCAGTGAGGCATTCTCATCTTGTTTCTTCTGTGTCTGGGTGATGACTGCAGATTGAGTCTTTCCTTTTCCCAGAATTCTCTTGTTCTCATCACCCCACCTCTACTTCCCACCTGGTTTCTCTGCCCATACTTCCTGCCTGGCTACTGACCAATCAGCATTTTGTTAAAACAATTCAAGTGATAAATCTTTACAGGGTAGAAGACCACTGTCCCACAGCACAGTCTCACATTAACTCTGGCAATTTTCTTTCATTTCTGGTTTATAATATTCACAGAAACCACCAAAGCCCATTTGAATTTTTGGAGAAATCGTGGCCTCTGTCACATCTAAATACTTAGTGTATGACAGTATTGAGGCTTAACACTACAAAGATAAGAAGGCCAAAGACTGAATCTTTTTGAATGCTTATCATGTCAAACAATATTATTAATTGACCCAACCCATGTACTATTTCAGTTCAGTTTTGTCATCACAGAATTTGATGGCAGAAAAACACAATTTGATACTTGGTTTGTTTTAGGGCACTTAGCTTTTGAAAGTGATGAGGTAATATACTTCTTTCTGAAGTTCATGTGGTACACTAAAAAGCAAAATGAAATATAAGGTTTATGCTTATCTAAATAGGAAAAATACAGCTTCTATATAATTACAGTTATTATAAATTTCATAATAGTGCAAGCCCTTTGCCAGTTAAGCAATAACTTAAAAGTTTTAGATTGAGAAGTTTTTCATGTTTCTGCCAAAGTGATATACATTTTTCTTTGAAATTGTAAAATTTTTCTTAAGATAAAGCTTATGAGTTATTACTAGTGAAACTGAAATCATTCTCCTCAAGCCTTAAGAATTATGTGTGCTGTCTTCAATAGCCCTTCCATTAATGATTATAACATTTTTAATTTTTTATATTCTAATTGTATTCTGTTACTGCCTTCATTTTGCTCTAGTTAAATATATCCCTACAAAGTATCTCTCTACTTTCATAAATTGAAATTCATAATGGAAAATGGTTTCAATTATCTAAGGTTAAAT
The DNA here is from genome assembly GCF_000317375.1 of Microtus ochrogaster. Classification (NCBI taxonomy): domain Eukaryota; kingdom Metazoa; phylum Chordata; class Mammalia; order Rodentia; family Cricetidae; genus Microtus; species Microtus ochrogaster. The sequence continues at coordinate 76,167,527 of NC_022010.1, forward strand.
TGAGCTTTTTTTGTTGAGTATGTTTTGAAGTTTTTAACTTATCATATTTTAAAAATTGTGTAGTTTTAGTGTAAAAACTTTCTTTCAAATAATTCTAAACTGACATAATAATATTGATGCAAATACATAACTACATGGAATGCATATTAAATCTTTTGGATTATGTCAGATTCAAATCATTATGAAACTAATACTTTTTAAGTTATAAATATGACTTAGAGCAATTTAAAATTGAATTGAGGACAGCCTTTGTTTTTATTAATTTAGACTTCTTGCACTCAATTAAGGGGCCATGAATTAATTTCTAAACACCATTTTAGTGTAAGGACAGTAAATATTATGAGTCATTGACTGTATTAAGAAATCTAATAATGAAATGATTCTAAGTTTCAGAATGCTGTATTTTAAGAGGAACCTATCTGAGAAGCTACAAACAGCACAAACATGAATATCACTTTGATAAGAAATCTAAATAGATATCGGGTAACCGGAATATTAATTTTAGAAAATTTAATTCAATATTATTCTACAATTTAGTCCAATGAAAACCTTTTGCATGTGTTATGTCATAAAGCTGAACAAATGATTAAAGAAATTCTCTCATTCTCAGTCCATCAGTTTTGTCAACTTAATGTGAGATGATCATATAAGGTCTATGAAGCAGTCATTCCTAGTTGCTGACACCAGGGAGCCATTGAATTGTAAGGGCAAATGAACAAGGTTGTGCATGAGATGTAGTGGCTAATTAACTGAAATATACTAGTAGGGACACTGTAGTCAGAATGGTAGGTGATAAGGACTGAGGAGACAGAAGAAAGGCAGAGAGAAGGAAACGGCAGTACAGAAGCAAGTTCTTGCATGATGGGTGGCTCAGAGTTTAAAGAATCAAGTCAGAAACCAAATACCATGGGAGACTTCTAAAATCTGAAGAAGATGAAGAAATGGATTGTCTATAATAGCCAGAAAGGATGCAGCCCTTCCACACCTTAACTTTACACAACTTAGAATTATTTTGGAATTCTCATCTCCAAAATTATAAACAGGGCCACTGAAGAGTAACATTGCACCAACAGAAAATTAGTAAATTACTTGGTCATATCTCACAACCATCTTTGTTCTTGGCAGCATAGGAAGTCTGTCACCTAATTTCAATTTGCCAAAAGTTTCACTCTGTCTGGATGTCTCTGCTGTGTATTCCAACGAGGACAAATCCAAACTACAGCAAAGGTGATAACTTCACTTCCAACTATCAGTCCCTTGGGCCATGTGGTGCTTCAGTTCCCAGTTGTGCAAATGTGCTACCTCATATGTAAGGAATCCAGTTCAGGAACACAGCCTAATTACCTAATTACTCAAGAGAATTATCAGAGTGGAATGAAGAGAGTTTTCAGGTTAATTTTTAAAAATCAGAACTTCTTAATTTTGTTGTTATACCTTAACTTAACTATCTCTTTTCCTTAATATTTCATTAGTTATGTATCTTATTTTAGATAAAAATGACATTTAATAGAAAATTTCCTTGTTAGCGAGACTAAAATTAATGTTCTCAAACAGATGTTTTTGTAAAATCAGAAAGCAAATTCTTCTACTGTTCATTTATGGTTAACCTTTCAAAAACACTTGCTACATCTAAATCATTATATTTTACTTAATTATTTGAAGGTCTTGCTAAGCTTCTTGGGTCTGGTTTCACTAGTCCATCTAGACTAGGTTAGCCTTGAATGCTAGATTTTTCAGGTATATATACTCCTTGGTTTTGCCCTGACAACTTTTCATGACTATGTCTGACCTAAAATGCTGCCTTAAATCACTGTTACCATGGTGATTGATTGATTGCTACTTCACTATCAGAACTGCATTTCTACACCTAAACCGCTGCCTTCTGTGCAATGCACAATTTCCTTTTTCAAGACATGGAATTTCGTGCAGGTGAATAAGTCTGATGTTCTACCAAGCATCAGAATGAACCTGAACGAAAGGAGAATGATAACACTGAATCCATTTTGCAATGTCTAAAGTTACCTTAGGATCATGTTTTCACATGACAAATTACTCCACGTAACTTCTTTTCTTTGAGCTGTGCTGCATTAATGAAGGACACCAATCAACAAGACTTTTCATTATCTGTGATAACTCTAGTTACCCCTATGTTAGTGTTGCTGCTATGGATTAAGCAACGCATATTAAGAGAATTTGCTAAGAGGATCTTATTCTCACTCTAATTTTTTAACATGGGGTTTTATTACAGAGTTAACATTATTATCTGCACTGGTGAAACAGCAGCCTTATCCCTAGGCCACTGAGGTTTTTTGTTTTTTTTTTTTCGTATCAAGGTATATTTAAAGTGATTAGCATATGCAGTACAGATGTTGCTATGGGGATAAGAACCACACATCTTCTGTGACGGACATAATATGATTGCTACTGCAGTCCCACTAAAATTGGATTATTTGTTTTAATGTCATGAGAAACAAGTAACATTATAGAGATCAGTATCTCTTAAATAGCATTTTATATTCCTAAATCAATCATCTCTTCATGTCTTCAGAATGGTGCGCATATGAAAATCACTACTTTATTATTCACCTAGGTAAGTTTATCATGATGTATTTGGATGTTCAGAAGATTTCTTTTAATTTCCATTGATTCTTCCTTTCCCAGGAGAAAAGTAGCAGTAGTTAAACGGAGAGTGCTTATTCAGGTTTAATTCATTCATCAAACATTCATTGAGAGCTTGCTGTATGGGTTTGATAGTTTCTGTATGCTGACAACAAGAAGAAATAGAGTAGGAAGTATTTCTTCTCCTCCTCCTTCTTTCTCTCCTCTATCTCTTTCTCCTCCTTTCCATATCCTCCTTTTTTCCTACTTGAATCTGAATACACTTGACTTTTATACCTTCCACGACTGTGTTGTAAAATGTTAGAGTAATAAAAAAACAGAGATTGTAGACTACAATGATAGATTCATTCTGAATCTAAGATTTAGTAAGAGAAGGTTTGACATAAAAGTCAAGAACACCACATATCTAGCAGTGCAGTGTAGAATGGTGGCTCTTTCATATGTGCAGAAAAAGAAATAAATACTAAACTGCTGAGTAATAAATGCAGAAATAAAACATATTATCAGCAATAACATCCATTACTGAAAACATAAAAGTATATATATGTAAAATTTGGTTAGGGAAACTAGTAAAGGTGAAGATTAGAACATAGAGTGTAACATTCATTTATTTATTACAACCAATATTCTGGTGTTTATTTAGAACAAGATATCATGTGTGAGGATGTGTATGGAAGGGACACTAATAACAAAAGAACATGAAGAAAAATGAATAAACTACAAGAAAAAACTATGTGATCATAGAAGCAATTCATAATAAGTCCCCCCACCTACCCTCAAATTCCTGCTGTCAATTATGGTGCAGATCATGGGGATGAATACATAATTCATATTTTGGCAAGACAAGGAGCATTTTATTGCTATACAATTATACAGGGGCAGGTAAAGTGACATCCCAATCATTTCTTTCTTAATTGTCTGACATTTTTCATTTGTGTATGACATGGCTGATCACTAACATCTGAAATAATACTTAAGAATCTGGGAGAGAAATATCAGAAATAGCAACTCAGTAATAAGGTTATTCTTTGCCAATTTATGTATAAAATATTTTGAAAGTTTTCTTGAAATACAAATTTGCTCTGTCTCTGGAACTTCACATTAGTTAAGCTGTGCCATAAATTTTGTGAGATACCTATGGATCTTTCCTCCAAATTTTTCGATAGTGTTGGCTACATTGAGAGAATTTCACCACATCTTTGGATATAATTTTAGAAAGGCACAACAATGCTGTTTCCTATAGAATTTTTCTTGAGTCACTTCCGTAAAGGGAAGAAATGGTTAAGTCTTCTCTGGAAATCTGTTGATAGAAATTTGAAATTAATGCGCTCAGTGGTTTTTATAAAGATACTATTTTGGCATGCTAAACGGAAGAGGGAACATTTCTCTGCATCTCTTAATAGTCCATCAAGAAACCCTTCCCCAGAGTTTATTTTCTGTGCATCAATTTCTCTATATGACCATAAGAAATTGTCCGAACAGTACTTAGTGATAGTGGGCTCCTCTAGAGCCAGCCTATTTCATGCTCAAATGGATTCAACAACTGGAATATTTTTCCTGGCCCTCTTGTCACCCATCTTCTTAAAACTTCTGTGACTTTCAGATGTCAGTTGTCTATCGGTCACGTTTCAACTTTCATAAGTTTTTCCATGAAATCCCATAAGAAATTTCAAGTTTCAAGTATATAACACTAATTTCCTCTAACCATCATTTGTTTTCCCTTCTTATACTTTAATAATATTCTTTTTAGAATATTAAGTAGTTAAAAATACGGGTGAATTTTTCAAATATTTCATATAAATAAGGTAATAGTTATAAAGTTCTTGAAGAACCCCAATTGATCATCTCATGCCTCTTAATTGAATTTATAAATATATTTAATTTTAATTGAAATATTATTATATTTTACTTTGAAAAAATCGAACTATATTTCCTTTCAAAGGTGCCATGGCAGAGTCTCTCATTACTGCTATATTTTGCGTGTCGCACATTATCTTTCAAAAGCTCACCATAAGCATTAGAAAATAAAACTTAAATTGCTAGTAACCATACTTCAGTGATAAATTTTAAAATATTTCCTCTAGACATGGATGAAATAAAATTTACATTGAGTCATTTACATTCGGGATGCTCTGGTTAAAAGCAGACTCAGTAAGGCCATTCATTCTGGACCTTTAAAATGGTGCTACTTGCCGGGCGATGGTGGCGCACGCCTTTAATCCCAGCACTCGG
>NC_022010.1:76172477-76183669 GCF_000317375.1 Microtus ochrogaster
TGAGTTCGAGACCAGCCTGGTCTACAGAGCTAGTACCAGGACAGGCTCCAAAGCCACAGAGAAACCCTGTCTCGAAAAACCAATAAAATAAAATAAAATAAAATAAAATAAAATAAAATAAAATAAAATAAAAATAAAATAAAATAAAATGGTGCTACTTACAGATGTAAACTGAATGATACAGGAGGGATCCATGGTTGAAAGATGCCAAGTTTTAACCTAATTTTTATATTATTAATCCACAACTAATTATTTGAGCATCACTTCTGGTTTGTGTCATGAAAGACATAAAAAGAACAATAACTCTTTGCCGACTTAGTGCATTGAGTAGTAAACATCTTGAGAACTGACCATTAGAATACAGTTAGTAACCATTGTATTCATGAACCCTATCGTAAGCCATGTAGAGTATGTGTCTGCTCTTTATGTGGACTCCAGACAACAAGATTCCTCAGTTCAAAATGCAGCAAATGAGACTGTGGACATTTCAATCCACTGGACATGCTTGTCTACTAACATTTGTTTATTTATTTTAATTACTTGAGAGTCTGATTATGACAAGATTTTATAATCTCACTTGCTAACATTGCACCTTGCTTTAAAGCAAACAGAATGTCCATAGAAACTGTCAGTAAGAACATGTTTAAGAAAGATTATTCTGGGGCAGAAGAGATGGGATAGCTGTTAAGGGTACTTGCTGATTTTGTAGAGGACTTGAATTCAGTTCCCAGAATCCACATTGTGGCTCAGAGATGTAACTCCAGTTTCATGGGATTTGACTTCTTCTGGTTTCTGCTAGTATGGAACACACACGAAGTACAGAAACATATATTAGACAAGCACTGACATACATATAATAAAAGAAGTACTTTTTTTTAAAAGAATGGAAAACAATTTTGGATCCTATGAGCAGCATGTCTGGTGGATAGAGGGTAGTCAAGTAATGAGGCAGACGATTAATGAGTTCAGTGGGGAGACACTGGAAATGAAACTGTCCAACACACATTTACGGTTCCAGATCTACAGAGATAGCATGGATGACATTACCAATTTGGGTCACCAGCACATATTTAATGACAGGCTGGAAAGAAGTTTCAGGTCATTCGAGACATGAGTAGAAAAGAGTGCCGGGAAGAAGCACTCTTTATGAACAGGCATTGGGAAAAATGTAATGGACACTCAGGAAGACAGGAGAGAAGCTTCTAACACAATATTATAGATGCCAAGGGTTAGTGAGAAGCAAAACAAGCATAAATTTCGTACGGATTTTACTTGGTAAAAAATGTGGAAAGATTGGAAATTTAATGTTTAGAAGGTCATTATGAACTCAGCATTTCATGGGAATGTTAGGGTTAAAAGAAAGATAATAATTAATAGGCAAAAAAATATGTGACCTTCAGTGGATCAGTGTGACTTTCTCCTTACGGGCTCTGTGGTTAGCATAAATGTTGAAAATATTTGTCCTCTCTATAATGGCAGATTAAGTGGGAGTGGTTTAGCTAAATCTTGCTGATCTTTTTAAAGAGCATGACAGACTTGCCATTTTTGTTCTCCTTAGAAATATTATTATGAGTGCAAGAAACAGATACTGAAATGAGAATAAACATGTCATGATTGTTAGTTTAAAGTTAAACACATCCAAATAAAGTTTTAAAAATGTATACCAGAAAGACACAGGTGTTTCAAAATACTATATATCTTGAATCTGTTATGGAATAACATCACATTTTCCTTTCCTTTCTTCCTCCACACCCTATCATATACTTTCCCTTGTTCTCTTTGGAATTCATGGCCTCTTTTACTTTACGTGTGTGTGTGTGTGTGTGTGTGTGTGTGTGTGTGTGTGTTTTTCCTAACCATATAAATACACCATGCTTTCTCCATATAATGTTACATATATTATTTTTTTTTGTGACTGACCATTGGCATTGAATAATAAATTGATGTAATTGTCCCTACTTCTCCCACTTTTAGCATTAAGATTCTTAGTTACCTGTAGTTCTCTATCTTGTGTTGAGACCCTATGGGACATATTACTGTGCCCAATATAAAAACAGGAAAAACATACATGCCTACAAATTTAAGATGGTTTGAGATTACACACAAAAACATAAAACTACTGTAATACCATTGCATGCAGAAATAGTTACTCAAGCATATTTGATACGAGGAAATGTTTTACCACTTAAGCTACAACTTGTTTGGAAGAATTGGCTATATCACTAGGCATAGAAAAATGAAGTAGAAAACAAAGGAAACGTGTCCATGAACATCTGTTGTTTTCAGTAATTTAAAAGAAATTATATACACATAGCACCCCAAAAATATTAAAAAATATAATAGCATCCCCAAGAAGTATGGATATGTGAACATTAAGTGTAGAATGAGCTTTAAATGTTTTGTTGTTAATTTCAGATACTTTTGTGCCTTAGAAAATGCATTATAATTTCAATACCAAAAAGAAAGATAGGAAAAAAGGCATGTGTTGCATAATGTATGCATGTATTTAAACACAGTAATAGTCCCCCCATTACTGTTGTTCTCACGTTGGTGCCCTGCATTGCAGGGTTGTGGCTGAAGGCAGAAAGCACTGGGTAAACATATAGGCTGCCTTATCATCTTTCTCTGCTTTGCTGTATACTCGACTTTGCTTACACTCCATACAAACATGAAATGAGAATGACAGCTGCGCAGGAAAATTTCTTCCATATAAAGATAGGCTTGAGAAGTTAAATTGATTTGACTTTAATTTGAAAAGTGAAGTGAGAGTGCCTTCATCTTATGCCTATCTCTGTGTCAGAAAAACACATCCCTTAGTGTCTATTCTGTACTGTGCAGTGACTTTTTTGAATTACAGTTCTATAATAGAGAATCAGGGTGAAATCTTATTTCTCAAAAAGGCAACTGTCTGGCACCTTCCCAGGGCGTGAGCATTTAAGGCGTGATGAACTGTGAATTTGAAGTTGCTGCTTGCACACAACAAGCAGGTGTCTCAAAGCTAATATTGTTACTAGCAAAAATGAGCTATATTTAAAAGTGTGAAGTATTTGGTTTATAGAAAAATCTTTACTCGTAATTAACAAATAATAAATCAAGGTCAGAATAGTTAAATTCTCTTAGAAAGAAAGCAAATGTAATGAAGTGATAGGGAAATTTCTAGTTTACTCTGGCTGCTATGCAAAAAAATATGTCAAGCAACAAAAATCATAAATCTCTGTTTTCTGAGAAGAAAAAGAAAGAAAGAAAGAAAGAAAAAAAGAAAGAAAGAAAGAAAGAAAGAAAAAAAAAGAAAGAAAGAAAGGAAGAAAGAAAGAATATGGATTTGTGTGGCTGGGGAGGAAAGGAGGATCTGGAAGGAGTTGGTAAGGGGAGAACCTGATCTGAATATATTTTATAAAAAAAACCTCTTTTCCATAAAAAATAAAATAAAATAATTACATTTAAATTAAAAAAAATGATTGTGACATTTCTAAAACACTTTTCAATAATATGTGTCCACCCTTCATGAAATACTGAAGTTATATTATGAAGAATATCATGTCAAGGTATCGCAATATATGGCCTTCTTTTGGCCAACAAAAAGTACTGTAATCATGTGGTCAAACCCACACTCAAAGACACACAGTTAGAAAGAACATACTGAATAAATTAACCCAGATACTAAAAGACAAATTTCACATTTTCTTTCATTGGAGTCTTCTAGTACATAACTGGAATAACCAAGAAAGTAAAAAGGGGCCATTGCCAGGGTTGGGCGCGACAATATAAATGAAAATATTAAGTACAAGTGATCTGAAAATAGGGCCATCTAATTAGGGAGGTAACAACAGATAAATACAGCAGAAGAAGGGAGGAAAGTTAGACAGCAATCAGGATGTCTGAAACAAATATGGAATCAATTAATTATCTAACTGAACTGAAAGAACTAAAATCATGTAATTCCATGTATAAATATACTTATATATTTTAATGAAATTTTTTGTTTTGGCTAACAAGACTCCCTCCAAGTGTCAAAGACCATCTAATAAAACCTAACACTATTAGGCAAGCAAGTTTCTCTTCTCACTTGTTGGTTAGGGCTGTCCAAGAGACTCCCCCAAAATACAGTCTATTGTTATTGTGCTTGATTGCCTCCATAAGATGGAAGGAAACCCTATTGCTGAAATTACCAGACATTTCAGATGCAGGGTCCAATGGCCCCTGAGGTAGAAATGGCCTGAATGCCTCTTCTAGGAACACTGTATTTCATAGCATCAGAAGCATTCAACAACTTCCAAAGGAAGAACACAGCCAAGAGTCCAGCCTAGCAGTCATAGTATGAACCAGAACAACACTAGCCTGATATAATAACTCAAAGGGCTCAGTAATGTCTTTCATTCCTGGGTGGTAACTGTCATCATCATCATCATCATCATCATCATCATCATCATCATCATCATCATCATCATCATCATCATCATATATGCCCTGACCATGCTTAAGCATACATGGGCAGCCTGTTTATGGTGGTTCTCCAGTTGTTTTTTTTATACTGGAGCGTCCTATATGCTTGTGTTATTGTCATACCCAAGGTTCCACAGTCTTCTATTATGCTGTCTATCTGGCGTTTATTGAGCTTGACTCTTTACCTTATCTCATACACTTCTCCAAGCAGTGCTATCTTTGGGTTTTACTCCTCAGAGCAGCGACTGAATGTGTTTGATAAGGACTGTCTCAGGAGGATTCTAGGCATCACACAAAGTGATAGATGGCATTAAGAAACATTCTCATCTACAGTAGGAAGAAAACTACAGGATATGGCAATGGGGCTTGAGCTACTTAGGCCATGATCAACAGCTACCTAACTGGATTTAAGATATGCTCAACAAGGGGGGGAAATTAACTGGTACTGGAAGCCTAGCCAACTCCTCAGGTCTAGGATCTTGGAGAACTTACAATCTTCATTTTACTAAACCAGAATAATCCCTAACTACAATCTAAATATTTGGCCTTGTACACACAGATAAGAGTAGTCCTTAGCCCCCATCGAAGTAGCTTTTCTTTGGAATGGACTGAGGTTATTAGATAAAACCACACCCAATGGATATGTGTTATTGTGAAGCCAATTCAAAGTGAATTATCTACGAAACCCTGTTACAAAAAAACTTAGGTGTCATTGTGGAAGAAAAGGTGGGATATGTGAAAGGGGAGCTAGGAAAGACTAAGAATCTTCAACCCTACACAAAGAACCATGGACAAAGAAGGCATACTGAAAGAGAGAAATGACAGCAGGTCTCTGTTGCAGTTTCTGAAAAGTAGTTGATTTTTCATCTAAGAAAGAACTCCATGGCTTGCGATCCTGAGGAGGTTATTATTAGTTCTTCCTTGGAATTCTGGTCACTTTTGTTAGTAGACATTTCCAAACTGTGATCCTAAAGAAGAAATTCAGCTTATGTGTAATTTCTGTCTAAGGGATGAAGAAATTTAAGGATACTGTAAGACCAACACTTAACTTTTTAAACAGAAGAAACTGTATCCCTTGGTCTTGTTGAGGCTTATTTTTCTTGTTTTAAAAGATGAGAAAAGCAGTATATTTTCAACAACATCTTCTACTTCAGGCCTGCTTTTGTTACCTATAGCCATATTTTTTCTTCTTGATATTAATTTTACAGGTAAAACTGACAAACCAGAAAACCTACAATTTTATTTATTAAGCTGTGTGTCTGAAACTGCTCCATATGTATTGCATCACAAATATCTTGTTTCTACTCAAGGAAGACAAAATGCCTTGTTTTCACAATATTTGTAATACACTCCTATTTTTTCTATTGTTGGAGTTGACAATCTTTTACACTTTAAAGCATCTCTAATTAAGAATTTTCTTGCTTTATGTAATACAGTGGTTCTCAACCTTCCTAATGCTGTGACCCTTAAATATAGTTCTTCATGTTATGGTGACCCTCAAGCATAAAATTATTTTAATTGCTACTTTGCAGCTGTAATTTTGCTGCTGTTATGAATCATAATGTAAATATCTGTGTTTCCCTAAGGTCTTAGGAGACCCTTGTTAAAGGGTCATTCAACCCCAGAAAGGTCATGACCACAAATTGAGAACCACTGATCTAAAAAGATTCTAAAAATTGCAGTCATTAAAAATTTCTAGGAAATTTGGTTTTCTGTAATACATCTGTGAATAAAGTTAATGTGCTAAGGTTTCATATCATTTATATCATTTCATATTCAATATCATAATTCCAGTACTACTCAAAAGGTCGAGCATACTATTTAGCCTCATTATACCATATGTTTAAGCTTTACCTCAGCTTAATTTCTATCACATGATTTTCCCCTGGCATTTTTTTTATTTTAAAGTTGTTATTGCTACCATGTAGAAGGAGCTGTGGGCTGCATTCCTGCCACCCAGCTCCAGGCCAGCTGGCTAGCTTATGCCCCGAAATAACAACACACAAACTGTATTCACACTGCTTGGCCCATTTCTATTAATGTGTGTAGCACCACGAGGTGCACTTAACCAGGAAGATTCTAGCCTATGTCCATCCTGGGTCGGAGCTTCATCGAGTCTGCCCTGTAGAGGAGCAGCCTGGCATCTGTCTGAGGTGTCTTACCTCACTTCCTCTTCTTCCCAGCATTCTGTTCTGTTTACTCCACTCACCTATGTTCTAACCTATCAGGGCCAAGCAGTTTCTTTATTAATTAACCAATGACCTTCCTCCATCACTACTATTTTTATAACAATTAAATTTATTTGTTTTATTTCATGAATACGTGTAGTTTTCCTGCAGACATATATGAACACTCTGTGATTCTTGTGCTCAGTGCCTGAGAATGTCAGATTAGGCTATTGAACATTAGGGACCTGGAGTCACAAATGGTTATCGGCTACTACTTAGGGGCTAGGAACCAATCGAGGTTTTCTGCAAGAACAACTGCTCCTAATTGTTGAGCCATCTCCCCAGGCCCATTTTTTTCTTACTGAGAGGAAAACATTGCTTCTGTACTATGAACTTCCAATGAGACCTATGCCTCCCTTACTTAAAATGGTTAGAAATGGTTATTTGCTTTTGTAAAGACAAGTAAATGATATATATCCAATAGAAGCTGTGCTTTACATTTTTGCCTTATCTTCTTCTAGAATTATGGTAAGTACACTGTATAGGTGCTGTATATGGTGGCAGCAGGTCACAGATATCATTCACAGAGTCTTTAATAAAGTAATAAACAGACACTACTCAAACAATTGTAAGGCTGTGTTAGTCTGCTTAGCAGGTAAGTGATTTAGATGCTTCTTTGAGTTATAATATTCCCTCTGTGCAATGATTCTTCAGAATATAACTGCTTAGTAAACTGAAACCTCTCTCTGCATAGAATCTCTCCTACTCCTTGGTGTTCACTAACTTGTTGCTATTTTGGTAAAATCTGTTGCTACTCCTACATGAATGTATTTTTTAAAGAATTTCTGGCTTAGTTCTACCATTTATTTTATACCTAGTCCTGATTTTCACCCATAAACTGCTTGAGTTTTTTTTTATTTATCTACTAGTTTATTATGAAAAGGATCATACAGCCACTACATAGGGCTATTACCTAGCTTCTCTGGGGCTGAGAATAACCTGGTTATTCTTTACATCTAATATCCACTTATGAGTGAGTTTGTACTGCGTATGTTTTTTATAGGGCGGGTCTGGGTTGCCTCACTGAGGATGATGTTTTTCTGGTTCCATCCATTTATCTTCAAATTTCATGATATTATTATTTATTTTCTTCTGAGTAACACTCCATTGTGTAAATATACGACATTGTTTTTACCATTCTTTGGTTGAGGGGGAATCTAGTTTATTTTCATATTCTAGCTATTATGTATAATTCCATTGTGAACATAGTTGAGCATGTGCCTTGTGGTGTGATAGAGAATCCTTTGCTTATATGCCCAAGAGGGGTAATGCTGGTTCTTGAGATACTTCGATTTCCAATTTTTGGAGAAACCATGATTTTGATTTCTGAAGTGACTGTACAAATACCATTTTGAGTTTTTTAAGTTATAAATAATTTATTTTGCCTGTGCTTTTGGAAGACATCACAGTTAAGTTACGTGTGCTTGCCGGGCGATGGTGGCGCACGCCTTTAATCCCAGCACTCGGGAGGCAGAGGCAGGCGGATCTCTGTGAGTTCGAGACCAGCCTGGTCTACAGAGCTAGTTCCAGGACAGGCTCCAAAGCCGCAGAGAAACCCTGTCTCGAAAAACCAAAAAAAAAAAAAAAGTTACGTATGCTTACAAAATATGGAAATACCAATTTTTAAATATTGTAATATAAGAGTATCATACCAATTTATTAGAATAATTATGTATCTTCATTGAAATCAACTTTATATAAAATCACAAACCCCTTTTTATCTCCTAAATATGTTGTACTTAATATAAAATAACAATGCTAAATTTCTAATACTGAACTCATAATTTTATTTTTTCAAAATATCTATTATTTTCCCCCATATAATAGGGAATGTATTGAAGCATTTCTAATTTTGTTGGGTCTGATGAAATCACATTTCTTTACATTACACAATGAACACCCTCAAAATGACTCTAAGGCATACTAAAGCACTTTTAAAGCATTAAACAATCATGAGTCAGTTACACTCATAATGTTGAAAAAATAAATCAAAGCTCATTTACATGACTCAAACTTATATTCTAAAAATGATTTACCAATGACGTCAAGAATCTGTTTAGAGATTTATGAAGTACTGCTTATGAAAATTGTCTTCCTTTATATAGAGTCTTTTCAAGCCCAGACTATGAACAATCGAGAAAAAAAAAAGATTGTGCATAAAGCAATAGATTTGTTCTTAAAGATAACATATCTAGGTTTGTATTCTCGGTTCTTCTTTCTAAGTACAGTATGAAAGAGATGACATTTACATGTAGGAGATATTCCCAGGTCTAAACTCTCCCTCTTTTTCAGTCAGTAATACAGGTAGAAGAAGGTCAAAAGGCCACTGGTAATTTATGCTACATTATACAAACACCTTTGTATACTTACAAATGTTAGCCAGCAGGAAATAGAGATCATGATAAATCCATGTGTAGCTTATACTACCTTATGAACTTCTGATGGTAGAAGATACAAAATAATCCCACACACTAGTTCAGAATTACATATAATAAAGGGTTATTTATTTATGGGAGACTCACAGATCACTGTCCTGAATCACAGTCCTCATCATGAATGGGGAACAGTAACAGAGTCTAGCAGCCAGAAGTGAAAGCCAGAAGCATAGGAGTGAAAGGAAGCTTTACAGCAGCATTTATAGTATAAGAAAGTACACCCAAGTGGGCTGGTATCTTAAAGCTATTGGCAGCATTCCCACTTTTTGTTTAAATAAGAGTCTCAAACCAAATACAAAATTATATACACTAGGAACAGATATCAAGTATAAGATTAGAATTACAACCAGTATAAGCAATATTAAGCAAGGAACATATGCTAAATGTTTTAATAAACATTCTATCTTAAGGAGTCTAAGTCTTGTATTGGAAATATCTTGGCTAGATCATTAGAAGATGGCAACTAAGACTATCTAATCTTTACCCCATCAAAGGTCTGAGAAGGTAGATAATATTACTTTAGTAGGCAGGAAGTGCAATCAAAGAACTTCCAAAATGTGCAGTAGATGACAGAAACAACTGGCTGCCAGAGCAATCACCCAAAGTTTCATTTGCAGTGTTGGCGCAACCAACTTCGGCTAAGGCCTAGAGTAACTGACAGACCATTTTCAGAGGCAGGAACATTTTCAGAACTGTATTACCCTGTCTTGGCAAGGTTTGGAGGTCTTTGCTTGTTGATTGTTTCTGGATAGCCATCTTTTCATCTTTAGGCATCTAGATGTCTAAGGTCTCTCACCTCTTTGAAGATGAATATTTTTCTGCAAAAACAAGAACAGAGGCAGCTTTTTTTTCAATAAAATAAATAAATAAATAGATAGATAAAAACAAGAACAGAACCTTGCCCCAACCCTTATGGGGGTTTCTTGCCACCTGTATGTTTGTCACCTCTGTGGGTGAGCTGTAATTTCTTTCTCAAGAGGTCTCTCTTTTTTAAACTGAATCCTTATTAATTTTGATAGTATCCGTAGCTTTTCTTCTGTGGAAACAAGAGTGAAAGCCCTACCCCAACATAGCACATCTCCTGATTTCCATTGTGAGGTCAGCTCTGCCTTGAAATATACCAGCTGATTTAATCAAGATTTTTTTTTTTCTATTATCGAATGTCTCTCCGCTGCTGTTGTTCCTTTCTCATTGGTGTTAAGAAAATTCAAGGTTAATTAAGCATTATACAATTTATTTCAGGGTGTATTTTCTATCCCTTTCTGTTTGGTTAGCATATCCTTTATAGTTCGATTTGATCTTTCTATAACTGTCTGATCTGTGTAATTGTTATGCCTATTATATGCTTTATATTATAATAAGCAAAAAACTGTTTCATTTTCATAGACACATACGCTGGACCATTGTCTGTCTTTATTTGTGTAGATATACCCATGATTGCCAGGACTTCTAATAAATACATGATTACTAAATCAACCTTTTCTGAGCTCAAGGCAGTTGCCTATTGAAAACCTGAATAAATGTCAATGGTGTGGTGTACATATTTTAATTTTCCAAATTATGTAAAGTGGAACACATCCATCTGCCAGATCTCATTTTTTTTGAGTACCATTTGGGTTACTCCCTACAGGTAATAGTGTTTTGTTATAGAAAGAACAAGCAGGGTATCTCTTTATTATCTCCTTAGCTTGTCACCATGTAATAGGAAACTTTTTCTTTAAATTTTGCTATTGATATAATGTTTCTTATGAAATTCTGAGGTCTTCAGCACACTTCCAATCAATAATTGATCAATTTCTGCATTACCTTGTGCTAAGGTGAGACTTTTATGGGATCAGGTGTATGTTTTGTATATGGGACATAGCCTATTTCTGATTATATATTGAACCTTGATGAATAATGAAGTCAATTCTATATCACCTGGTATAAATTCAGCAGCTTCGCCGGGCAGTGGTGGCGCACGCCTTTAATCCCAGCACTCGGGAGGCAGAGGCAGGTGGATCTTTGTGAGTTCGAGACCAGCCTGGTCTACAGAGCTAGTTCCAGGACAGGCTCCAAAACCACAGAGAAACCCTGTCTCAAAAAA
>NC_022010.1:76184271-76187851 GCF_000317375.1 Microtus ochrogaster
TATATATATATATATATATATATTCTTAAGTCTATTATAGCATGTCTACACTAATAAAATTATTTTGGAATCTTCCTATAAATGAATTCAGTCATTAGGGATTGTAGAAAAGTTGAAAGAAGCAAGCTGTCACTTACAAATTGCCATAATGACATTCAAACAAAAATGTTAATATCATGGATAATATTTTTCTTCCAGCTGTTATTACCTCAATCTCACATAACTTTTAAGAAGCATGTCAGCAAAGTCCTTTCATTTTTGCCATAACAGAATCACTCTAAAGGGAGAATGCCCTTCCTGCTTATTGTCATCATAAATAATTGATTATTTTTAAGTGCCTATCAATGCAGAACTAGAAATATTAAAATTACAAGTAATATCTGAGTATGTTGTCTTGTGCAGTATCTAATTGGAGAATATGAATACAGAAACATTTGTGTGCAGGGTGAGAGCCAGACAAAGGAAGCATGTCAGCTAGAAGACCAAAGTGTTTGTGACTGAGATAAAGTAACACGTAGTTATCAAGTTAATGGTTTACTTTTGAAGCGTCTTATATTTTACTTTTAAGCTATTGTTTCTATTACTCTTTAATGTAGTCCTCTTATGTAAGAATAGAATGTTTCAATATACCCTGCTAGAAGTACCTGTATCCTTCTTCCTTGCTGTTCATTAAATTGGCAGCATATTTTAATCAATTTTCACTTACCTCTCCTCTGCCTGACCTCTTCTGCGGCTTGGGATAATGCGCAGCCCTTTCAGGAAAATTGCAATCGAACTCTTCTGGCATCTCAATCTCATATCTCAATGACGAGTCAACATCTGGGATAGTTATTTACTTCTACCGGTGTGAGGCTCTAGGGTACTAATCCCATGCTTTACCTATGGAAACCAACAGATTTCTGTTTGGAGACTGTAGTCATATTACAGTGGAGATAGAAAGTATTTCTAGTACTAAGCTCTCTGCTTCTGTCTTATGCTTGGAAAACATTTTTAACTTTGTTGAGAGTGGTTTTATCTCTAAAGTTACCATAATTTTCTCCTCACTGGATTCTGAGAAAAATTAAAGGCAAGTATTAAACACTTCCTATAATACTTGGCTAATTGCAGGTACTGAATAATTAATATCCATTAAGGATATTATTAGAATTTATAAATAAACATACTCTCTGCTCTTAGTCATAGGTATTTTAGAATTGGTTGCTTCCCACACTTCACCTTGATTCGTATGGAAGCTTTCTCCCTGCTGTTCTCTATGTCCCATTCATTGCCTTGCTTTGTCTTTCTTCCTCTCAATATTTCTATTCCCTTTATTGTATCTTACCAAAATGGATGCAGTAGAGACTATCACTTTATTATGTCTCTTGCATAAGTTCAGTGGTTACTTTTCATTTAACTGCCTTCATTTTCTTATATAGTACTCATTGTTACAAAAAACTTGCAGCAGTTCCCAAATTAAGTGATTCAATTAAGCAGACCCTTTTTTCTTTCTTTCTTTCTTTCTTTCTTTCTTTCTTTCTTTCTTTCTTTCTTTCTTTCTTTCTTTCTTTCTTTCTCCTTTCTTCCTTTGTTTTATAGACTGCAATTTATATGCTTTATGCTATTTGATGTATAATATTTGAATTAACATTGTTATGATTTGATCATAGTCTATGTTAAAAATGAAGTATTTATCAAAACTATGTGATGTTTTTCTTTGAAAAAAAACCTATTTATTAGTGAGGTGCCAGATTAGCCATGGTCAGCTTCCTTCTACCTTTTCTTTATTTTTTTAAATCCTCCTTCATATTGACTAGTTCTTTACTTTTTAAAACCTCAAACCAGTATATAAGAGTAAGAAGAAAGTTAACATAACCTCAGGTACTTAATCTGCTTTTTTTCTGTCCAAAAACTAGTTACTAAACTTCGCCAATGTTATGGGAAGAAAAGGGAAAATAAAACAGATTGATTAGTTATTAAATCATCTTTATGTATCAAGAAACACAGTTTATAACTTGGTTCTGTCATTATATACTCTACATATCTTGAGTGAGATTTTCCCCAGTGAGTTGTGTTAATAATGCTGCTGAGTACCTTGGTAGGTTCCGTGACTACAGTAACTATGACTATTTTGGGAGCACCAAAAAGCTACATCTTCCCCATGTTACGCAACTCCAAATATCTGTTTGTTGTTTGGGAAAAGTCTTTAGAAATTTTTTCTTATTTTGTTTTGAGAAACAAATTGAGATTTATTATTAGACTTTTCTCTTTCTAAAACTATTGTGAATATAGGATTATATCATGATGAGCTAATATTGATATGGGAAAAAATAGGATTGCATACTTCCTTGATTTTTAGTTTTCAGTTGTTGATCAGCATTTATGAATGATGATAAAGACGTTCCTGAAGATCCTACATCAGTTACCTTGAAGTTTAGATCTCATAGATCATAGACCATAGATCAATTTAAACATGTCAAGACAGTTGCTGTCCCGAAGAGACAAAAGTACCAAGTTTTCCTCATGATACAATTTTTGTTAGTATAATGAGAAAGCAAATGTTCAATAGTGTATTATTGATAGCTGAATTTTAAACACTGTAATGGAAGTGTACACAAATAACAATTACCTTCAAGGTTGTGGTGTCCAGTCTATAAACAAGCAATTATCTGTTCTTGAAATTTAAATATAATTGAAAATTATGCTACCATATTAATAACATGATCTTTTTCATTTTCAGGTAGATAGTTTTGTCTTAGAAAAATCAATTTCTGGCATTTGGAAACATATTCCCCATGCTGTGTTGCCACACCAAGCTTTGATGCCAGGAGGATTTTGGTGCTGCCTCAATTTGGCGTGCCTTGCTTTGTTGATACCCATGAGAGGCCTGCCTCTTTCTGAAGAGAGGAGAAATGAATGCGGAAGGGGTAGAAGGGAGTGGGGGGGTGGCAGAGATAATTGAATGAGACGAGGGATGGGACACTTTGGTCAATACATAAAATAAATGAAAAAAGTAATAAAACAAGAAAAAAATAAGTTTTCATTTGTCTTGAAAAAACCTTGCATGTTTTCATGGTTAGTGAAAATACGTACAATTGAGAAGGAAGATCCACTTATATGCTATGTACAGATGGATTTCCTTGTACATTTTGATTACAGTAATTCACCACTTCTCTGTTAGCCTGCAATGACCTCTTAATAACATGTAATAATTTTACCAAGAAAGACAATCACAGGTCCAGAATTTTGCCCTCACATTTTTATTCAAATTATTCTTCAGAGGCCTCCATGCCAGTCATAGAGCAAGAAGCTAATGGCTCAGCTCCTGAGCCCAGGGTTCATCTTTTCAACTTCCTGACACCATGACCTTGAAAACTGAAGCAAAGTGGAGCACCCCTGACCTGAACAACAAACTCAACTCTGAAAAGCTCAGGGATGGGAATGGAACAGATCCAGGTTTCATAGTGCACATCTACGTAAAATAAATGCATCTTTTTGCTTTGTTTTGTTTATTTTATTTTTTTTTAGTTGTTGCAAAAAAAAATCTGCCTCCTCCCCGTCTCCCACTTCCCCCCCCTCCTTGCACACATCGCCCCCGCCCCCC